>NW_007380731.1:0-19943 GCF_000475195.1 Diaphorina citri
TCCTCCTTCTCCTATTATTCCCTTTTATTTTCTCACTGTCCCCGGCTAAATCTCGGCTTTACTCTTCATGGTATAGTACCTACTCTGCATTACACGTTCCTAGTACTCTGCAATTTTACGCTCTGCATGCACTTCTGGGCTTTGTAGCTTTGCACTTTTTACTTTCCTTATCCTATAGGAAGGAAAGTAATGTAATCGGGTCAAAATTTCGATGGTCAGTTTTTACTGTTAAAGCAGGTTTTGAGGTCCCTAGAGCCTAAATCCAAAGTTTCAGCCATTGGTCCGTGTGTGTGTCTGTCTGTGAACAAAATATCTCGAGAACGGTTTTTAAAAATATATTCAATCGCTCAAAATGGTGAAACTTGAGTATCGTGTGCTTTTGTGCAATCCTAAACTCAATTGAGGGCATCCACCGCGCGCTTTATCCTTCGTGGCCCCCAAACTAAATCTCAAGCACAATCTGACAACATGGCAAACACGCTCTCCGCACAGCACGAAATATCATAATCATAACTTTGAACCTTTGGAGGAAAAAGCCACTGTAAAATGTGTACAAGGATGCGAAACGAAACTTTTGGTTAAGATCGGTGCACCGGTTGGCGGCATTTTACCGCTTTTTGGCGGTTTTCAGTGTAATTTAACAATATCTCGGGAACAGTATGAGCTAGAGACTTGAAATTTGGTATATAGTTCACAAATGTGACAAGGTTTGGTTGAGATGGTTGCTGCGCTTGGCGGTATTTTGACCGCTTTTTGGCGGTTTTTGACCGTTTTCTGGCGGTTTTTGACCGACTTAAATAGGAAGAGCAGGAGGAGGATGAGAAGAAGAAGGAGACGAGGAGGAGGAGGAGGAAGAGAAGAAATAGGAAAGGGAGGAGAAGGAGAAGGCAGGACAGGACAACAAGAGAAGAGGAGGGGAAGGAAAATACCTAAAGAAGACAGAGGAAAGGGAGGAGAAGGAAGAGGATAAATTAGAGGAGAGAGGGGAATGTAGGTCACATTATTTGAAAGAACCAGAGACAGGGGCGGAGAGAGAAGGGAGGGAGAGGAGGAGAGAACGAAAAAGGACGGAGAAAGGATAGGGGAAGGGGAGGTGATAAAGAAGACGGGAGAGAATAAAGAGTGGAGGGAAGAGAGAGAGAAAGAATAAAGGATAAAGTAGAGGAGAGGGGAGGAGAGAAAACGAAGAGTGGAAGGGGGTTAATTGAATTTTTTTTTTTACAAAAAGTTAAATGAGGGGGTCGCGACTATTGCCCTGATGAAAAGTGGTAATTATAATATCGCTATAGGAACCCCGTCGTGACCCGAACAATCTCTCACTCTCCTTCTCTATGTCTTCCTTCTTCCGCTCTTTCTCTCTCCTTTATCTAGATCTCTCTCTCTCTCTCACTCTCCTTCTCTATGTCTTCCTTCTTCCGCTCTTTCTCTCTCCTTTATCTAGATCTCTCTCTCACTCTCCTTCTCTATGTCTTCCTTCTTCCGCTCTTTCTCTCTCCTTTATCTAGATCTCTCTCTCTCTCTCTCACTCTCCTTCTCTATGTCTTCCTTCTTCCGCTCTTTCTCTCTCCTTTATCTAGATCTCTCTCTCTCTCTCTCTCTCTCCCTCCCAATTGATCGGTGTCTCTGTGAAGTCATTTGAAGTGGCGGAAAACGCCGTGAAGCAATTAGTGGAAGAGAGAGAGAGAGAGAGAGAAGGAGGGAGATAGAGGACTCAAAGGATGTGAAAGAGAGAAAGAATGATAGAGTGGGAAAAAGAAAAGAGAAAGGAGAAAGAAAGAAAGAGAGAGAGAGGGAGAGAGAGAGAGAGAAAAAGAGACAAGTGTTCTATCGTCATAACTTCCTGTGAAGTGGTCTCTTTCCATAAATTAGATAAAGGAAGGGATGTCCTTAAATAATATAGGGGGGAGAGAGATGGAAAATAGAAAGAAAGAGAGCGAAAGACGAAAAGGGGACACCTTAGTGTCTTCAACACGGAAGAGAGAGAGAGAGAGAGAGAGGGAAATAGGTAAGTAGGTAGGTAAGTGTCTTTAATGTAGGGTAAGATAAGAACTAGGTAGGTAGGTACAATAAGTTTAGTTTCAAGTACTTGTAACAAGTTCCAACTTGTATGAGTGCCCGTTATCTAGTTTGAGTATGCAATATGCCATAAGGTGGCGTTCCGATCCTAGCTGCCGGGCAGCGCGACCCGGCAGCGCTGCCGAGCTGTGCGGCCGCTTTTTTTAAGATGAGTGACTAACTACGGGGCTGGTTACAAATCCTTACAAAGTCTGAAAGTCTGAAGTAGGTGAATTTGTAAATGGCTTCTCAGTCTTTTCACTATTTAACTTCAAATGTTACGTCATAACTTTCCTAAAGTTCGTAGGTACGTTTCGTAATGCAAAGGTTTTTCATGGAACAAGGGTCTGTTGTAACACATTGTATTAAGTACCTGATATCCCGATTATACCTAAATATCTCATTGTTCTCAATACAAGATGAGAAAAATCAGTGTTCGCTGTTCACCCAAAATGTCTAAAACTATGAAACTCTGTTACGTCTTACTCTAGGCTGTACACTGTACAGTGCAGCGTTTCGAACTACTGATCACTCGATAAATTTGCCAGCCTAGTTAGCTTGGTTGGTGGCGCGTCTGCCTTGTAAGCGCTAGGCCGCGGGTTCGATTCCCGCCCGGGGGCGGATTTTATCCTGATGGGATCTGCGTCTGCCTTGTAAGCGCTAGGCCGCGGGTTCGATTCCCGCCCGGGGCGGATTTTATCCTGATGGGATAATGTTCGGGTGGCGCGTCTGCCTTGTAAGCGCTAGGCCGCGGGTTCGATTCCCGCCCGGGACGGATTTTATCCTGATGGGATAATGTTCGTTCTCGACTGGCTTTCCACCTATCCTGTCTTCCTTCTCTCTTCGATTTCGGGACGATAAGACCCTAGCAGTTACAGTTCCCTCTGTCAAACCTCTTAAAAAAAAAAAAGGTGGCTCACTTGCCTTGTAACCGCTGGTCGTGTGTTCGATTCTCACCCGGGGCGATCTTTATCCTCTAAAGACAAGGTACGTTTTTGCAAAAGCTAACTTTGTCCTACCCTGTCCTCCCCTGCGATCTCGGGACGATAAGACTTCCATTGTCACAGTTCCCTCTGTCAGACATATATATGTAGAAGGAGAGTCGGGAAAGGTCTCAGTTTCCCAGACTGTCCTTACGGCTTAGCACAGATAAAACACTAATAGGTGAAGCGCGATAATGAGTAAACACAGAGAAGGTATTTGCAATCAACCAACAATGAAGGTAGGTATATATTACGTAGGTAGGTATGTACACTATTCCGACCCTGGACCCGAAACTCCCCAAGACATCCCTTCGCGGATTCTATACAAAGACTGACTCGCTTGGAACCTAGCACCAGGGTTCTCCCATCGAGTATCCCATACTAGATTTCCCCCAAAATTCCCCCTCAGCCTTTCGGAGTGTATCGAATGAAGATCTCTTCCTGGGATTGGTCCAATGGTTACGCTCTGCTTATGAGGGTGCCATGGCTAGCCTAGATATATAAAAAAATCTTATTCTAATCACTCGATAAAACTAAATTGAATGTATGATGGAGTAGGTAGACATTTTGTCTACACTTGTACAATGTAGACATAGTGAAGCAATCAAAATAGATTGCTCTTGTGTTAACACAAGTATCACATCCTTCACATTGAAATATTATTATCAGATAACAGATCTCTTGGCAGGAAATATTCATTACTTTCTTTGATCATATTCAGGGTGGCCTAGATTGGGACAGAAGCGTTGAATTCTAAAAAAAGAAGAAGGAAACTCCGTGGCCAATTGAGTATCACACTAGGCTTGCACGCCGGAGGTCCTGGGTTCGATTCCCGGCTGGGTCGAATTAATAGTAAAGGAGGCACGTAGTAATGCTGTGATGCCCACAAAAGTTGTGAAAAAGCTCTCTGAATTTTATTTTTTATTTTTTGGTTTTTTGGATTTATGGTTTTCTGGACAAAATTTGCACCACCATTTTCGTGATCCTGGTAAAAAGACCTTTAATTTGATATATAGGTCGACCAGGTTTGGATAAGTCCTTCTATGGGAACAGACAGACTGACTGACAGACAGAAACAAAGACGACACCGAAGCGAATACAATAGTCCGTCCCTTATACCTTTTTATTACTATTGTAATAATAAAGGAAGGACGGACTAAAAACTGACCATTGAAATTAATTTTGAAGGTTACTTTCTTTCCTTCCTATAGGATTAGAAAAGTAAAACCTACCTGTCTACGAGTACCCTGTATATTGAGGTGTCAAATTATATCTCTCTCTCTCTCTCTCTCTCTCTCTCTCTCTCTCTCTCTCTCTCTCTCCCTCTCTCTCTCTTTCTTTCTTTCTTTCTCTCTCCTTTCTCTTTTCCCACACACTCTTTCTCCATCTCTTTCATTCTTTCTTTCACCTCCTTAAGCACTTTATCTATTTATCCCCTCTCTCTCTCTCCCTCTCTCTACAAATCTCTAGGGAGTTTTTCATATAATAGAATAGAGAGAGAGAGAGAGAGAGAGAGCAAGGTTGGTTCAGTGGTCACTCTCTTAGGTGGCGTTCCGACCCTAGCTGCCGGGTCGCGCGACCCGGTCGCGTGACCGAGCTGCCTGGTCGCGCCATAAAGGTGGCGTTCCGATCCTAGCGGCCGGGTCAACGGAGACCCGATCATCGTGAGGACAACACAAATGACCCTAAGCAAACACAAATATGACACCAATAGAACACCCCTCTAAGCCAACACAAATGACACCAATAGATATGTGGCTGAAACCAATTGAAGTGGCTGAACACCTGGGCCTACCAGTAACAGATGGGAATGGAAGAACCTGATGGGACTTTGGCTACTACAACAACAACAACAACAACAACAACAACAACAACAACAACAACAACAACAACAACAACAAAGGAGCTGTCTGTAAGTTTTTTTCGCTGTTGGTCTCGAAAGAGTTGCTCGAATATGATGAAATTTGCCAGAAATGTTGATCACAGGATCACACAAAAGAAATTTTCTCATCTAGGTTCTCCTCTAAAGACAAGGTACGTTTTTGCAAAAGCTAACTCTGTCCTACCCTGTCCTCCCCTGCGATTTCGGGACGATAAGACCTCCATTGTCACAGTTCCCTCTATCAGACATATATAAAAAAAAAAATCTTATTCTAATCACTCGATAAAACTAAATTGAATGTATATGATGAAGTAGGTAGACATTTTGTCTACACTTGTACAGTACAGTGTAGACATAGTGAAGCAATCAAAATAGATTGCTCTTGTGTTAACACAAGTATCACATCCTTCACATTGAAATATTATTATCAGATAACAGAAAGTAACCCGTTGAAATATTTGCAATCGAAAAACGAGTACAAATTTTTGTCGATGGTGGGATTCGAACCCGGAAATATTATTATCAGATAACAGATCTCTTGGCAGGAAATATTCATTACTTTCTTTGATCATATTCAGGGTGGCCTAGATTGGGACAGAAGCGTTAAATTCTAAACAAAAAAGAAAAAGGAAACTCCGTGGCCAATTGAGTATCACACTAGGCTTGCACGCCGGAGGTCCCGGGTTCGATTCCCGGCTGGGTCGAATTAATAGTAAAGGAGGCACGTAGTAATGCTGTGATGCCCACAAAAGTTGTGAAAAAGCTCTCTTTATGAAACACAAAGCGTTGTTGTATGTTTTCTTTCGTTAAAGAGTCGTATAGATGAATGTTGTATTAATGTTTCTTATGATTAAATAGGTATACAATGGTACAAATATTAGGTAATTAGTTGGTTCCTAAAATAAATTGGATAAGCAGTTACTCCAGAGATTTCACCACTATACTCCAGGCTAAAGGAGGAAAATGGGGGGGTGGGAAGAGTGGGTGGGTTTTGGAGGTTGATGATCCTTGGTTGAAGTATACAGCAGCATACTCCAAGTTGTCCTGGAACGGAGATAATTCTTATGATTAAATAAGTACAATGGTACATATTAATAGGTAATTAGTTGGTTCCTCAAATAAATTGGATAAGTCGTTACTCCAGAGATTTCATCACTACTCCAGGCTAAAGGAGGAAAATAAAATCCAAGGCTATTTAAAAAACAGGATGAATCCAAGACAGAGAACTCTCTCGTTCTCTCTCTCTCTCTCTCTCTCTCTCTCCTTCTTCTTCTCTTCTCTCTTCCTCCCCTCTTCTCCCCTTTCCTTCCTAACAGGATAAATCCAAGACGGAGAACTCTCTCGTTCTCTCTCTCTCTCTCTCTCTCTCTTTCTCTCTCCCTCTGTTCTTTTTTTTCCATTTCCTAAAATATCATACATTGAGCATTGAGCTCGAAAAGCAAGCGAAAATAATTATTTTAGAAATCAACTTCTTTCCATTTCTATCTCTCTCCCTCCTCATTCTATCTCTTTCCTTTTCTTCTCTCTCCTTACTCTTTTCATTTCTCTCTCTCCCTCCTCTTTCTATCTCTTTTCATTTCTCTCTCTCCCTCCTCTTTCTCCTTCCTCATTCTATCTCTCTCTATTTCTATCTCCCTCCCTCTTTCTATCTCTTTCCATTCACATCTCTCTCCTTCCTGTAATCTCCTTCTCTTTTCATTTCTATCTCTCTCCCTCTTCTTTCTATCTCTATTTCTATCTCTTAACCTCCTGTACTCTCCTCTTTCAGAATACATTTATTTTTTTTCTCTCTCTCCTTCCTCCCTTCTATCTCTCTCACTCATGTTCATTTCAAGCGTTCATCAATCTTATTCTCTCTCTCTGTATTCCACATACTTCCGTCTTCTTCTAACCTATAAGTTTGGAAGAGAGAGAGAGAGAGAGAGAGAGAGGGAGGAAGGAAACTGATTTGCATCAGAAAGCTGATTGCACTAGACATCATAAAACAAAGTTAAAAACAAAATGGTAACAAGTAACAACATAAAGTAAGATAAAAACATAATATTATGAAAACATAGTACTTACATACATTCATTAGTAGATATTTAGCATTCACACAATCACACATGTATTTATCTTACTTTGTTTTCATAAAGCAAGATAAAACGTAGTATTTACTTACCTAACTTACCGTTCCAAAGTATCAAGGCAAAGTAAGCTGAAGGCACCGTAGGTAGGGAGAGTAGCTGTCTGTTATATAAAAGCAAAGTAAGTAAAATCAAACAAAGTATGACCGCAAAGTAAGTTAGATAGCACTAGACATCATAAAACAAAGTTAGATAAAAACAAAATGGTAACAACATAAAGTAAGATAAAAACATAATATTATGAAAACATATAGTACTTACATTCATTAGTAGATATTTAGCATTCACACATGTATTTATCTTACTTTGTTTTCATAAAGCAAGATAAAATGTAGTATTTACTTACCTAACTTACCGTTCCAAAGTATCAAGGCAAAGTAAGCTGAAGACACCGTAGGTAGGGAGAGTAGCTGTCTGTTATATAAAAGCAAAGTAAGTAAAATCAAACAAAGTATGACCGCAAAGTAAGTTAGATAGCATTGTACGCACGTATTTCAATATACAAAGTAAGTAAAATAAAACAAAACAAAGAAAGTCAACAACGTATTTGTAGAAGATGGGATACACCTACTCGTAATTATCTTTTTGGAAAACAAAGTTAACAAAGTGAAAAATATTAAAACAAAGCAAAAAAACTCCAAACAAAGTAAGTCAGGATTAAAAAAACAGAGAGTACCTCGTGATTTCCAAGCCTCGTGCTTAGAGTTTACAATAGGAACACACCAGCGTCATTTATCATTATTTTAACTTTGGTGATGCAATCTTTCTTCTCCCCTCTGTGACCCTATTTTTTACATTTAAAGGTCAGAGGGAGGAGAAGGAGAAAGAGAGAGGGACAGGGAGAGAGAGAGAGAGAGAAGAAATGTGGAAGGGAGGGAGAGAGGGGACGGAATTAGGGAGAAAAAGGTGGAGGAGGAGGAGCTAGGAGAGAGAGAGAGAGAGAGGTAGAGGAAGAGAGTTTTTCTTCAAATTTATATTTATTACCAGGTGTTGAAGGATATTAGATTTCTCTCTCTCTCTCCCTCCCTCCCTCTCTCTCTCCCTCCCTCTCTCTCTCTTGCTCTCTCTCTCCCTCTCCCTCTCTTTCTCCCTCTCTCTCTCATAACGGTCCCTATTAGGAGTAGGGGGTACATAATAGGTATCTATCTATTACCTAATACCTATACATTGACTTTGGAAAATATTTCAAACCCTTTTTTTTAGACTTAGACTTAGGTAACTAAACAAATTTCCACCATTTATAAGGATTTCCGATTTTCAAAGCTGTTATAGAGTTCTGATACTTTCACAAACCACTGAAGTTAAATACAGTTGAGTGTGGTGTGTGTCTGAATGGGTGACCAACTGGGCCAGTGGAACACATCACGTGATCGCTATTTCAGGGGATGCTCTACTCGGTTTTTTCTGAGGACCATTGAAAGTTTGGTTGAAAGCGTGATGGCTATTTGAGGGTGCACTCAGTCTTTTCTAAAGACTATTGAAAATCTGGTTGAAAGCCCAGCGAAAAGGGTAGCTGGCATAAAACCTGGCATAAAAACTGACGTAGCTACTAGCTACTAGTACTTCCAGTAGTGTTAATTTATACCAGTAGGAGCCATTATAGACATCTGATGAGAGCCTAAAGCTCATAACATCTATCCAAGTAGTGTCCATTTTGGCAGTCCAGGGATGATCTAACCAATATTACCATTACCACTCGACCACTCCCAACCAGCGGCCTACTACAGTGGATTCATAGGATAAGCATGAAAATCGTTCACTTTAAGAAATATAGGCCAGGAGAAAAGCTATAAAAAATAGAAAAAAAAGTAGGTATATTATAGGTATGCAAAGAAAAAAGGTGAACCCTCTACCTTCCGCCTACCAGACGAGTACTTTAACCGCACTATTATGCCAAGACTTAGGTATCTAACTTGGAAGTAAATTATGAGTGGGGAAATATAAACGTAGGAGTAAGATAACCAGAAAGTTAACGGTAATTTAACACAGGAAAAACTTTTCCCACATCGAGCGAAAGCAGAGGGAGAGAGAGAGAAAGAAAAAGAGGGAGAGAGAGAGAAAGAAAGAGAAAGAGGGAGAGAGAGAGAGAGAAAGAGAGAGAGACAGAGAGAGAGAGTCAAGGGTAGAAGAAAAAGGAAAAGGAATCATCTGTAGAAAAGCGGGAGGAAGAGGTAAGGAAGGAAGAAATAGGGAGAGAAGAGAGAAGAGAGAGAGAGAGAGAGAGAGGATACAGAGGGAGAGAAGAGAGAGAGAGAGGATACAGAGGGAGAGAAGAGAGAGAGAGAGGATACAGAGGGAGAGAAGAGAGAGAGAGAGAGAGGATACAGAGGGAGAGAAAGGGAGGAGGAAGAGAGAGAGAGAAAGAAATAACAAGAGAGAGAGAGAGTCAAGGGTAGAAGAAAGAGGAAAAGGAATCATCTGTAGAAAAGCGGGAGGAAGAGGTAAGGAAGGAAGAAATAGGGAGAGAAGAGAGAGAGAGGATACAGAGGGAGAGAAGAGAGAGAGAGAAACGGAATAAAAAGTAGAAGGGAGGGAGGAGGGAGAGAGACAGAGAAATTGTTCAGAGATAAAAAAAAGGCAAAAGCGTAGGAGGTACCTAATAGAGCAAAGCTGAAAATAAAATGAAAGCGCACGAGAGAGAGAGAGAGAGAGAGAGAGAGAGAGAAAGAGGAAGAAAGAAATGGAGGGAGAGAGAGAGAGAGGGGGGGGGAAGAATGAAAGTGCGCGAGAGAGAAATGGAAAGAAAGGGAGGGAGAGAGAGAAAGAGAGAGAGAGAGAAAGAGGAAGAAAGAAAGGGAGGGAGAGAGAAAGAGGAAGAAAGAAAGGGAGGGAGGGAGGGAGAGAGAGGGGGGAAGAATGAAAGTGCGCGAGAGAGAAATGGAAAGAAAGGGAGGGAGAGAGAGAGAGAAAGAGAAAGAAAGAGAGAGAGAGAATAGAAGGAGAAAAAATAATAATGAACATTTGAACTGATGGTATTATGTACACAGTTTTTCATGTCCCATATTGTCCCATTCTTCACATTGTCTTGTGTCTTTCCCATTGTTCTATCCCATGCCTCTTTACCCATAACATAGCCTTCATCTTCCACTAAATTTTGCCATTTAATTCCCCTATTCCCGTTGTCCTCCCTAGTGTTTCTTACGATTATTAAATCACCACTAGATATAGGTACCTTACCTCCAAAAGAAATACGACATTAGTGCTGAAAAGGAACAGTTGAACTCGCTCAGAAAAACGGCTTCTCCTGGTATGCGGCTCACGAGGAAAAGCCTTTTTTTAGGAGGACATGTTTGCCAAATTTTCTCAAATTCAGATTGACCATCAAGGGCAGAAAAGGTAACGTTGTTGAGTTCAACGTTGAAGCTAATAATTTTGGTTGCAAAAACTCCCTGTTTACAAAAACTTGCAATCTAAGCTCTTCCCCACTTTGAGTTCCACCTTTTGTGGTAGTTCCATTTCCAACCATAACGTGTCATCGATACAGGACGGAAAAATCTACACGGAATATTATCTACCAGGAAAATTGAAGCTATTTGGGAAATATTCCAATTTCACAACATTCCGCCGTAATTTCTTGGGTAAAACTTTTCCCCTGAACTAGGACAGTCTTTCTCTCCCTGCTGGTACCCCCCGGCATGAAGTAAACACAGATGTATAGCTTACAAAGACCCCTTGAAACAATATTTAATTCCGCCTTGAAACAATATTATTTGATGCTCTTTAAGTTAGAGTTGCTTTTAAATTCAAACGTTCAATTAAACAGAAGCTTTTCCCTAAGCTCTTAGTCTTGTGCTACAGAGTGGAAAAATTTGAGTTCCACTTTTTGTGGTAGTTCCATTTCCAACCATTACGTGTCATCGATACAAGACGGAAAAATCTACACGGAATATTATCTACCAGGAAAATTGAAGCTATTCGGGAAATATTCCAATTTCACAACATTCCGCCGTAATTTCTTGGGTAAAACTTTTCCCCTGAACTAGGACAGTCTTTCCCTCCCTGCTGGGGGGTATGGCCGGGGGGTACCCGGCCATATTGGATTTATAAAATAGATACCAGTGCATGTGCAAGAGGGTGAGTGAAAATTCGAAATTCCATGATGTAACGATTGATCATACAAAAATATAACTGACCGAACAAAATGAGGTTCAAGTTCTGACTAGAAGATTTCTCATTTAGTTTGTCTATAACTGTAAGTTTAGTTTGCCTCTCAAAAGGATTGCACGAATATGATGAAATTTGCCAGAAATATTGATCACACAAAAGAAATTTTCTCATCTAGGTTTTGATAGGGCTTTGGTTGGACCCTCTTTTCTGAAACAGTTTTACAGTTGATTTAATACAGTTTATAGTTTACGAGATACTGTTGTAATATTACATCCCAAGTATTACACTCACGTAACTAAAGAGTAAAAAAAGTTGGCATTTTACCCAAATAAACCTTTGAGTATTTCCAATATTGATTTCTAATTTCAGCACAAAATTTACATAATAGCTACCACCTAGCTAATGTATCGAAGGTAGAGAGAGAGAGAGAGAGAGAGAGAGAGAGAAAATTTCGAGATTTTTTTTTTTGTTCCTCCACATCCTCCTTCAAAATGTCTCTATGGGAAATAACGCTAAAAACTTTATACCTATCTATTATCTATACATATTTCGCAAAGGTATTGATTATTCGATTATTGTACCTACTACCTTTGTAGATATAGGAACCATGTTCAAATTTCGATAAATCAAAAAAATTGCCCCGGGTGAGGATCGAACTCACGACCTTAAGATTATGAGACTTACGCGCTGCCTACTGCGCTACCGAGGCTGCTTGTGGTGTTCAAAGTCGTAAAGTTCATATCAACAGTAATCAGAATATAAGTAGGTACTTACCTGATTACCTAACACCATAAAGTTAGTACCTAATACATATACCTACCTGTAATGAAATTTCCACTCAGAGAACTCGTCTTTCATTCAAAAGTTATACTTACCTACCTACTCGTAATATCAGTGTAGGTACCTAGGTATATGGAATATTGTGGATCTCAGTTTATAGGTTAGTGCGTTAGTGGGCTAGTGATTATACCTACCTCTAAATTATGCCTACTTACTTGCCTAGATAGGAAAAGAGTAGGTATTATAGGCACGCACCTATAGATTTAATTTATTGACCAGTCGACTGCTGGACTAAAGGGACTTTTCAGTTTAAAAGTACATACCCCCCGGCCATATTGGATTTATAAAATAGATACCAGTGGAGAAGGGTAGGTGAAAAACGAAATTCCATGATGAAACGATATATCATACAAAAAATACAATTCATCGAACAAAGGGAGGTTTAAGTTCTGACTCGAAGATTTCTCATTCAGTTTGTCTGTAATAAAAGTACAAGATGTACTGATTTATCAATTTCTTTTTTAAAAGGAATAAATGATGAAAATAGATAAGGAAAGTAATCAAAGTAACATTTAATTATCAGGAGATAACAAAAAATGATTAATTACATAATTACGGACACTTTCGGCATAATCAAAAGAAAATAACCCTGTGTTCCTGGTAAAAAGACCTTTAATTTGATATTATATAGGTCGACCAGGTTTGGATAAGTTCTTCTATGGGGACAGACAGAGTGACAGACAGACGACACCGAAGCGAATACAATAGCCCGTCCACTATACCTTTTTAGTCCGTCCTTCCTTTATTATTACAATAGTAATAAAAAAGGTATAAGGGACGGACTATTGTATTCGCTTCGGTGTCTTCGAAAAGCAAACGAAAATAATTACTTTAGAAATCAACTTCTTCCCATTTCTATCTCTCTCCTTACTCTTTCTATCTCTTTCCATTTCTCTCTCTCTCTCTCTCTCCTTACTCTTTCTATCTCTTTCCATTTCTCTCTCTCTCCTTACTCTCTCTATCTCTTTCCACTCATTCAGTTTGTCTGTAAGTTTGTTTCGCTGTTAGTCTCGAAAGAGTTGCTCGAATATGATGAAATTTGCCAGAAATGTTGATCACAGGATCACACAAAAGAAATTTTCTCATCTAGGTTCTGATCGGGCTTTGGTTGGATCCTCTTTTCTGAAAGAATTTTACAGTTGACTGAATACAGTTTACGAGATACTGTTGTAATACCTCATCCCAAGTATTACACTCACGCTACACCACTGCTAGGATCGTACAATGGGATAGAAAGTTTTCCGTACGGAAGAATTTCACAGTTGGAATGGAATCTCAACAAAGGAGGAAAATAAAATCCAAGGCTATTTAAAAAACAGGATAAATCCAAGACGGAGAACTCTCTCGTTCTCTCTCTCTCTCTCTCTCTCTCTTTCTCTCTCCCTCTGTTCTTTTTTTTCCATTTCCTAAAATATCATACATTGAGCTCGAAAAGCTCCTCTCATACTTCCCTTTCCCTTTTCCTTCTTCTATCCCAGAGGTTCCTAATCTGTGGTACGCGTACCACTAGTGATACGCGGAATCATTTCTGGTGGTACACGAAGAGATTTGAAAACCCCATTTTCATGATTATTCTCGTAAATGCGAAAAACAAATCTGGCAACTCTAGTTGGGAGAGAAAAAAAAATCTACAACCAGTGCACCAAAAAATTGACATCGTACTACAATTAAGACAAAAATTTCGCCTGCGGCGCTATAACTTCTTTATTTGACTTCCATATTACACAAATTTGATGTTTGGTGGTACGCCAAAAGAACCTTGCCTTCTAATACTTCCCTTTCCTTAGGTATGTCTCTTATACCCTCCAATACACTCCTTCTCATACTTCCCTTTCCCTTTTCCTTCTTCTATCCCAGAGGTTCCCAATCTGTGGTACGCGTACCACTAGTGCAGATACGCGGAATCATTTCTGATGGTACCTACACGAAGAGATTTGAAAACCCCATTTTCATGATTATTCTCGTAAATGCGAAAAACAAATCTGGCAACTCTAGTTGGGAGTGAGAAAAAAAAATCTACAACCAGTGCACCAAAAAATTGACATCGTACTTCAATTAACACAAAAAATTTCGCCTGCGGCGCTATAACTTCTTTATTTGACTTCCATATTACACAAATTTGATGTTTGGTGGTACGCCAAAAGAACCTTGAGGTGTCAGATGGTAGTATGTACTCGAAAGTTTGGGAACCCCTGTTCTATTCTATCCTTTCCACATCTTCAAATATACACACTTCGTCTCACACGTCCCTCCAACCTTTTTCCTTTCCCGCATCCTTGATATTCACACTCTCTTTTGCTCTGTGTTTGTGGGATGAACTTTTATGTCTTCTAGTTTTAATGTTCTAAAAACATACCTCATACAGGACGGTCAGATGATTGCCATTCACGCAGAATATAGGGTGTCTCCTCACAATATTGATCCTTCGATCTTACAGTATGTATTGGAAGAGGTGTGGGGTTTATAAACCCCCTTGGACGTCCAGAAACGATATCGGGGCTCCTTCCATGTCCTTAAAGCTGTGTTCAAACATGGTCGACAGCTGTCGATTGACGAGGTGAATCTCAAGTTGTCGAGGCAGTGTGGACGGTTTCCGTCGACATCGATCGAGTCGATCGACCGTCGATTATGTGTGGACAAGTGGACACAGCTTAATGTTTTTTTTTTTTTTTTTTTTAAAACAACCGATTTAGGATAAGGAAAGTAAAAGCATCAACAGAAAATACAAGAAAAAAGCAAATAGAAAGGAAGGATCGAAGGAAGAGAGGGGGAGGGAGAGAGAGAGAAAAGGGAGAGTTCGCGGGGGGAAAAAACGGACGAAATAATTTCCCTCCTATCTTTTTAAAAAATCTCTTTAGAAGAAGGAAGACGTACTGAGAGAGAGAGAGAGAGAGAGAGAGAGAGAGAGAGAGAGAGAGAGAGAGAGAGAGAGAGAGAGAGAGAGAGAGAGGGTGACTGTCTGGGACCTGGGATTATCTGGGAGATGGGTAACTGTCTGCGACCTGGGACTATATCTGGGAGATGGGTGACTGTCTGTGTCGTCACGTGTTATCAGGATGCGCTCACGCACTCAGCCTCGTGAAGAAAATACTCTGAAAATCTGTCTAAAGCGAAAAGTTTCTGTACTGTCTATCCAAACAAAAAGTTTTCGAGAAAACAATAGTTATTATTTTTTGTTTACTGTGTGAAGCTATCTATAGCGGAGTTATTGTTTTACAAACAAAAAGTTGCTGAGAAAATACCTTGGGTAATGGTTATGATTTTGTTTTCCTTACACACGTGTGTGACCCGTTGACCCGGTATATTTGCTTGTCATTTTCAATGAATCAATACCTCGATTTAAACTCCTGTTTGTGTTTCTTTTGATGACACAATAGTGACCCTGTATACGGGAGTGCCTAGCTAAATAGTATAGTGCAGGGCCGTATCCAGGATTTGGATGGTCCAAATTTTCGGAGTATTGCCTATAGAAAATGAGGAAATTTAAGCTGGAGGGACGAAATACGGCCCTGGTATGGCGTGCTGCAAATGTTTTCATATCTCATGTAGGTAGACTAGATACCTAATTATGTAGGTGTAGGTACCTACAACATACAAAAAGGCTAGATACAACTCTAAATAAGAACATAAATATGTAGATATTTAGATAAGTACATAAATAGGTATGTATGTAGAATGAAGATAGATAAATATGTAGGCCACATCAACTGACATATTTAGAAATAAATAAATAAATAAAACTGACACATTATTAAACTTGTTGTTGTTGTTTTCTTTTCTTCTTCTTCTTCATTATTTGTTCGGATATTACGTTGTATGCATTTGAAAGGTGAAAAACCAACGTTTACCAACTACTGGGTGATTCATTTAAAGAAGGAAGTTAAATGTTGAAATTAATCTGTATTAGTTTCGCAACATTGTTAGAAGTAAAGTCCTTTAGTAAATCATATAGCTTGAAGGAAGTTCGTCTGCCTTGTAAGCCCCAAGTCGCAGGTTCGATTCCCGCCCGGGGGAAGGAGTAGCATCTTATTTGAATAGAGAATGTCACACATGCCCACGGGAATACTTTCACCAAATAAAGGTCGAAAGAATCGTGGGTTGATTAAAGTCGTCCCCAAATGTCAGTGGTTCCCAACCTTTTTGGCCTTTTGAAATTCAGCATTTTTTTCTTTTTATTTTACGCCTAATACTTTTTCAAGGTTTCCACACTCAAGAAGCCCACCTATATGGCCCAAAGGTTCGATAGGTGTGCTAAGCTCCACAAATCTTTGAATTGTCACCAATTCGAACACTCGCCACACTCGATTTGACTTAACATGAGTGGTGTTTCTAATGCCGCCTTGTCGAGTAGCCGAGTCTGTTCTAATGTTTCTAATCATTTCTAATTTATGAAGTCAACTCAAAGTGTGAGCAATTTTCCACTCAATTAGAAATTTTATCTCTCCATCAACTTTCTCTCTCTCTCTCTCTCTCTCTCTCTCTCTCTCTTTCTTTCTCTGCACTCCCTCTAATTCCCTTTTTCCATATCCTCTTTTTCTCTCCCTCCCTTACTTTCTTTCTCTCTCTTTTCCCTTTTTAGTCCGTCCTTCCTTTGTTATTATGATAGTAATAAAAAAAGGTATAGTGGACGGGCTATTGTATTCGCTTCGGTGTCGTCACTCTGTCACTGTGTCTGTCTGTCCCCATAGAAGGACTTATCCAAACCTGGTCGACCTATATCAAATTAAAGGTCTTTTTACCAGGAACACGAAAATGGTTCCATATTAGAAGGACTTATCGAAACCTGGTCGACCTGTATATCAAATTAAAGGTCTTTTTACCAGGAACACGAAAATGGTGGTGAAAATTTTGTCCAGAGAACCAAAAAACTGGTTTTTGGGGGATTTTTTTTTTTTCACATTTTCTCACACAAATGAGCTCCGATCTTGAAATTTGTCACGACGACCTATGAACTCAAAGCGAGAAAGTTTTAGAAAAACTGGTTTTTTTTTTCACATTTTCTCACACAAATGAGCTCCGATCTTGAAATTTGTCACGACGACCTATGAACTCAAAGCGAGAAAGTTTTAGGTAGGTAACACTTCAGTCGATAATTTAAGACCGGTTTTAGCGTCACCTATGTTAAGCTACGCCGAGCAAGGCCAATAAATGGATGTGAAAACATTTGTAATAAAGGGAGAACGGGCTCTAGTCTTGATTTTAAATCATTACATGAAAGTAAAATCGAAAAATCAAATCAAGAATTAGTTATTAGGAAACATTGAAAGGAATAAAGGGAGAATGGGCTCTAGTCTTGATTTTAAATCATTACATGAAAGATGAAAGTAAAATCAAATCAATATATTAATAATGAACTGAATATTAAACAAATTAGGTAGGTACATAGGTATTTCACGATCGAATAAACTACGGGCTAAATAATTCCCGGAGGGACGGGCCCAGCTTGTTCCTCTTTGTTTTTATGTCCCTTCCTATTTTTTAACGATTCTCCTCATTCTTTCTCTCTTCTTTTTCCTCCCTCCCTCTCTCTCCCTTATCTTCTATTTCTTTCCCAACCATATCTCTCACCCTCCACTCTCTTTATGTCTCTCTCTCTCTCTCTCCACTCCCTTTATCTATATCTCCTTCTATTCCCGATTCTTTTATTTCTCTTTATTTGTTGACTAAGCTTAAATGGAGTACTCTTCCAATTTCATTTCAATTCTTTTTCTGCTAACTGATGTGATTTCCTCTTTGTGTTACATTTCTGTTGTGTCACAACTTTTGTGGTCCTTACTTTCTGTTTTCATTGGCCAATATAATTATCACCTTGGTTGGTGGTTTTTGGTTAATATAAGGTAATGAGACGCAATGCACACTATTGAAATGCGTTTCATGAAACAAGTTTCCCCCAAAGAGAAGGACAGGGGAAAGAAAAGGAGCGATTGAAAATTCCTCCAATGAGAGAGAGAGAGAGAGAGAGAGAGAGAGAGAGAGAGAGAGAGGAGAAGAGAAAGAGAGAGCAGCTCTCATGAGAGAGAGATATTTCGAAATGATCGCAATGTTTGCATCGGGATAAGGAACAATTCAAATTGGTTCAAGTTTTTACTTTCGGTTACCGACACTTAAAGGGAAAGTTCTGGAATCGGTTCTGGTTTTTGCAGTATCATGACGAGGCTAAACCGTCGAGGGCAGATTGGTGAGATAAGAGAGTTCTGTCTCGTCTCGAGAAAGGGAGAAAACTCCACTCCTCCTCTCGTCATTTGATTTGGAGAAATGAGAAATCACTCTTTCTCCTCGCGAGGAAGAAAGAAATCAGGAGATGAAAAACAATCTATTCTCCTCTAGATCTAATCTTGTGATTTCTCAGTGGAAAAAGAAATTGAAAAACCATTGTCTCGAGAGAAAGAAAGCCCTATTTCTTGCCTCCAGAAATTAGGAGAAATAACAAGATGAGAAAGAAAGCTAAGACCTGATTGGTCCTAGCGGAGTAGTGGTACTAGAAAAAAACCCAATACATATAAAGAAAATACCTATAGTCGAAATACCAAAATACTGTACCTACTTTTAAAGGTCAAGCAATGCTAATACAAACACTAAAACCTTTATGACGTCATTTTGTTTGAAGCTTTAATGAACAAAACAAAAATACAAAAAAACAAACTGTTACATTTATTATTAAGTACCTATAGTTTCTTAAATTACATAATTATTTGTAGGTCTGTGCAAAATTATTTATAAAAATAATGTACTTCACATTTTATGAACCCTGAGAAATCTGGCAAAAAGTACCAACCTAATGAAAAACAATTTTATCACAAAAAGCTTCTGCGCAATATTTTTCTTTACGTTAGATAGATCCATTGAGTAAAAATAAACAAATAAGAAACACGCAGACAATGTAGATATTCAAACTTCTGAACATTCAAACAAT
Source organism: Diaphorina citri (assembly GCF_000475195.1). Taxonomy (NCBI): domain Eukaryota; kingdom Metazoa; phylum Arthropoda; class Insecta; order Hemiptera; family Psyllidae; genus Diaphorina; species Diaphorina citri. The sequence continues at coordinate 18,907 of NW_007380731.1, forward strand.
GATTGCATCATTGATGCAAGATGCAATGCATCAAACGCACAAGAAATACCTTCAAAGGTACCTATCTAGAAAATCAGAGTTCCTATAGTTACTTTAAACTCTACAGTCTAACAGCTGTTAGAGATCAAATAATTTCCACAATAGTCTAAACTTTCATACAAAATGCTTAATCAACATCTGATGCCTATGTCCTAGCATGCCAGTCCGGTTAGATTGTCCTTCATCTGATGCCTATGTCCTAGCATGCCAGTCCGGTTAGATTGTCCTTTATCTGATGCCTATGTCCTAGCATGCCAGTCCGGTTAGATTGTCCTTCATCTGATGCCTATGTCCTAGCATGCCAGTCCGGTTATATTGTCCTTCATCTGATGCCTATGTCCTAGCATGCCAGTCCGGTTAGATTGTCTTTTATCTGATGCCAAATTTTATGAAATTCATCAAAATCAGATAAGCCGTTTGAGAGTTATGGCTTACCTAATGGCAAAACATACTGTTATCCTGTCGAGCTTAAACAAACACAATTCACTCGTTCAACTAGTATTTTTGGATAAGTCGTCTATCTGATGCCTATGTCCTAGCATGCCAGTCCGGTTAGATTGTCCTTCATCTGATGGGTGAGAAGAACACTAACCCCTTTTTGTGTTGAACCAAATTTTATGAAATTCATCAAAATCAGATAAGCCGTTTGAGAGTTATGGCTTAACTTATGGCAAAACATATTGTTATCCTGTCGAGCTTAAACAAACACAATTCACTCGTTCAACTAGTATTTTTGGATAAGTCGTCAATTAATTAACCCTTTTGGTAATGCTGTTAATAAATCAATAATTAACACTTTCTTGTTATTTTCAGCGGGGAGGAAGCTGTTTCGAGAATTCCTCCGATGTGAATATAGTGAGGAGAACATTCTGTTCTGGTTGGCGTGTGAAGATCTCAAGAAGGAATCGAACCCGGATGTTATTGAGGAGAAGGCGCGGTTCATCTACGAGGATTACATCTCCATATTGTCACCCAAAGAGGTAACCCAAGATCCGTAG
>NW_007380732.1:0-12540 GCF_000475195.1 Diaphorina citri
CGCCCCGGGCGGGAATCGAACCCGCGGCCTAGCGCTTACAAGGCAAACGCACTACCAACTAAGCTAACTAGGCTGGCCTACATCCCATTGAATGCCAGGTAAGTTCTTCTTCTTCTCAAACTCTCCCAATTCTTCAGGGAAATACCAATTTCAACCGAAAAAAAAACAACAAAAACTTCCCAATATAAAACGGGGTAAAGGGAAACCCCTTACATGGCGAAAACCACCTTTTATGATTTTCAAAGTTCGAAAGAAAAAAAGTTTCCTTTTGGTTTCCTTCCATTTAATCTTCTCTATGATGTCTTGTGAATTTTGATGACTCCCTGTTTCATCAAAAGTTAATTTGGAACGTTGCGTTGGAGGGAAGTTTATAAAGCGTGTCGGGTGGCGCGCGAACGTCAAGAGCGCGAAGCGAAGCGATACAAGGCGACGGGAAGCGACAGAGTTAACACCAGGTTTTTTTTAAGCCACCCTAGTTGGCTTGGAAGGTAAAGATGTAAAGTCAATGTAGTCGCCGAGAAGAACTAGTCAGCTTTATTAGGTGACGGTCCTAAGACCGTGTAAATACAGAAGGTTTGGTCTTAAGAAGGGCATGCATCCAGTAAAAACTCTGCCAAACATCTCACAAGCCCAGGGTCGCGAACTCGATTCTCGCTCCGAGCGAACTTTGTCCTAAACAGACAAGATTCGTTATCGAAAAGGCTGAATTTTTATCCTGCCCTCCTTCTCTCTTAGATTTCGGGACGATAAGACCTCTCTTGCAGTTCCCTCTGTCAAACCTTTTCATGTTGGATGTTCTCAAGACATTCCACGGTTGTAAGAGGTAAAAACCAAGATCCAGCCTAGTGAGCTTAGTTGGTAGTGCGTCTGCCTTGTAAGCGCTAGGCCGCGGGTTCGATTCCCGCCCGGGGCGGATTTTATCCATGTTAGGCAGTTAGGCATTTAATGCCTAACTGTTACCTACATTAGAGATTCACATTTTTGGTAAACCTACCTGCACATATTGCTTGGAACATATAAAATTGAAATTTACCAAAGTACTTGAAACAATTAGAGAGAAAAAACAACCAGCTTGTTTTATTTTTTCCCACCTTTTTCTAGAGATTCGCCTTTGAATGGCATTGTTCTAGACTAGACCTTTATTCCTCCTTTAATAGGAAAAGATCACAGTATAACAAGTCTTTATCTTCAGATACTGCGGTCTTGAACCCTCCATTTGGAGAAAAGCTTCCCGCCGCCTACTCACAGTCAGCCTGAGTAGGGCCGGGGATAGCACGCGATTACCCAGATGGTCACCCATCCGGACACTAACCGCGTGCAACGTTGCTTAACTTCAGTGATTCATGGGAATCTGATACATTCCTCTTTTTCTAGAGATTCGCCTTTGAATGGCATTGTTCTAGACCTTTATTCCTCCTTTAATAGGAAAAGATCACAGTATAACAAGTCTTTATCTTTAGATACTGCGGTCTTGAACCCTCCATTTGGAGAAAAGCTTCCCGCCTACTCACACTCAGCCTGAGTAGGGCCGGGGATAGCACGCAGCGCGATTACCCAGATGGTCACCCATCCGGACACTAACCGCGTGCAACGTTGCTTAACTTCAGTGATTCATGGGAATCTGATACATTCCCATTATTTCCAGTTGCTATCTGCGCATGTCGCTCAAAATTTCGTCAAAACGAGGCATAGCAAAGGATCATTCGTTTTTGAGTTGGAAGGGCAAGGGAGAGTAAGTAACAGAGCTATAGAGAGTGATGGAGGGAGGACAAAAAGGATAGAAGGGAGGGGGAGAAAGAGAAAGAAGGAAGAGAGAGAAAGAGAGACCTGGCTTCGTTTCTTCCCAACTAATTAAAAAAATCTTTTGGTTTCAGCGGCTTCAAGTGAGTTGGAACCCATTCTGCGCGTAATGTCATATAACTCCCGAGGAAGAAGTGCGAGCATCATATAATAATACAGATAAGAGTGAAAATTGAATAGACTTACCAGTTCGTACGGATATTCTCTGTGCGATAAATCTGCCACCTATCACAGCTAATCCTGTACATAAGGAATGCCCCAACACTCCTCCCAATGTCACTCCGTACACATCCTGCCAATAGAAAAACAGAGATATATAAGATATATATCAGTTGAACCTAATTGGGAATCTAAGGGACCGACAATTTTTTCTCACTTATACCCCACTTTCCCCAATTACAGAGAGACACAATCAATAAAATTTACTGACGGACTGTCCAAAGGTGTACAGGTTTTCCATTTAAACGGGCCCCACTTGGACAGGTTCGACTGTATTTTTAACTTGATTTCATCAAATTATTAATTTCAACCAAAACTTCGTGATGATCAATATTCTTCTCTTCCCTTTTGGTCATCTGTGTCGCAGCCTTTCTAAACCATTGAAATGTTTGCCATCTAACTAACACCAAAAACTAACCCATTGAAATGTTTGCAATCTACCTAACACCAAAAAAAAACTAACCCACTGAAATGAAAATACACAATCAAAATACACAAGTACAATTTTTAGTCCGTCCTCCCTTTATTATTACAATAGTAATAAAAAGGTATAAGGGACGGACTATTGTATTCGCTTCGGTGTCTGTCTAGTTGAAGGCCATTCTTCGTAGCTTTCAACAACTGGATTATATCTTTCGTGACTGGAGGTTTCTCTTCGTAACTCGTAACAGTTGGAGGCCATCTCTCGTAACTGAAGGTTATTCTTCGTAACTTGTTACAATTGGAGGTTATTCTTCGTAACTCGTAACAGCTAGAGGCCATCTTTCGTAACTCGTAACAACTAGAGGCCATCTTTTGTAACTGAAGGTTATTCTTGGTAACTCGTAACAACTAGAGGCCATCTTTTGTAACTGAAGGTTATTCTTCGTAACTCGTAACAGCTAGAGGCCATCTTTCGTAACTCGTAACAACTAGAGGCCATCTTTTGTAACTGAAGGTTATTAAACAAAATATCTCAAGAACGGTAAGAGCTAGCGACTTGAAATTTGGTTTGTAGCTGTCAAATGTGACAAGGATGCGACACAAAAATTTTGGTTAAGATCGGTGCATTGGTTGGCGGAATTTTACCGCTTTTTGGCGGTTTTCGGTCTAGTTTAACAATATCTCGGGCAACGGTATGAGCTAGAGACTTGAAATTTGGTATGTAGTTCACAAATGTGACAAGGATGCAACAGAAAACGTTTAGTTAAGATAGGTGCTAAACCAAATGGTCGGGAGCGGCTCATTATGAAAAATATATTTGAGAAATCACCAAAATAAATTGTTGTAAATCTCTTGATGCAAAGCTGGCATGAAAGGAACGGATAGGGAAAAGAAAGAAGAGGTAGGAATCAGGACGTGCACTAACTCTGCGAGTGCATTTCAGTTAGTGAGCAACTTAAGTATAAGCAAAAGTTCGTCATAAAATCTGAGTAGCAATTTTTACATTAAATTAGGAATATTATTATTAGGAAAACAGAAATATAAAAAAGTAACAAATACGGGACAAACACAATAAAAAAAATCACAAAGGACGATCACAAAACAGAGTCTCAATCTACCAGAGCAGTTCAAGCGAGTGATACAAGATGGCGCCTTGGAACGGATAGGGAAAAGAAAGAAGAGGTAGGAATTAGGACGTGCACTAACTCTGCGAGTGCATTTCAGTTAGTGAGCAACTTAAGTATAAGTAAAAGTTCGTCATAAAATCTGAGTAGCAGTTTTTACATTAAATTAGGCATATTATTATTAGGAAAACACAAATATAAAAAAAGTAACAAATACGGGACAACACACAATAAAAAAAATCACAAAGGACGATCACAAAACAGAGTCTCAATCTACCAGAGCAGTTCAAGCGAGTGATACAAGATGGCGCCTCTTAATCTCACTCCTCCCATGTTGAATGTTCAGGGTTGATTGTACTAACTTTCGGGAACTTGCTGATTGTGCTTTCTCTGGTTGTCACCTGGTTCTCTTCTTTCAATGAGAGCCGTCAGGGTAACTTGAAGCCAACGCACGAACCAATGCTAAGTTGCTAAGAAACTTTTTACTTGGCGTGACACTGGGATGGAAAATTGCCATTAAAACTGTAGATTTCATTTCTATTCGGACTCATAGTAAACTAGTATTATCGTGTAAACCAAATGGTCGGGAGCGGCTCATTATGGAAAATATATTTGAGAAATCACCAAAATAAATTGTTGTAAATCTCTTGATGCAAAGCTGGCATGAAATCGTCGACTACAGCGCTCCGGCCGAGTTGGAAGTGTTGGAACCCATTCTGCGCGTAATGTCATATAACTCCCGAGGAAGAAGTGCGAGTACCATATAATAATACAGATAAGAGTGAAAATTGAATAGACTTACCAGTTCGTACGGATATTCTCTGTGCGATAAATCTGCCACCTATCACACAATGCTAAGAAACTTTTTACTTGGCGTGACACTGGGATGGAAAATTGCCATTAAAACTGTCGATTTCATTTCTATTCGGACTCATAGTAAACTAGTATTATCGTGGTCGGGAGCGGCTCATTATGAAAAATATATTTGAGAAATCACCAAAATAAATTGTTGTAAATCTCTTGATGCAAAGCTGGCATGAAATGCCCCAACACTCCTCCCAATGTCACTCCGTACACATCCTGCCAATAGAAAAACAGAGATATATAAGATATATTACAGTTACAGTCGAACCTAATGGGGAATCTAAGGGACCGACAATTTTTTCTCACTTATACCCCACTTTCCCCAATTACAGAGAGACATAATCAATAAAACTTACTGACGGACTGTCCAAAGGTGTACAGGTTTTCCATTTAAACGGGCCCCACTTGGACAGGTTTGACTGTATTTTTAACTTGATTTCATCAAATTATTAATTTCAACCAAAATTTCGTGATGATCAATATTCTTCTCTTCCCTTTTGGTCATCTGTGTCGTAGCCTTTCTAAACCATTGAAATGTTTGCCATCTAACTAACACCAAAAACTAACCCACTGAAATGTTTGCCATCAAAATACACAAGTACAATATTTACCTCATGAAATCGAATACTCTGTGGGAATCGAACCCAAACTTACCTCTCTAGCGGCCAGAATGATGGTGGTAAGTTGGGAGCGGTCACCCCATTCGGCCAGGAAGGTGAGGGTGAACGCCTGTATAACTACTCGCGATAGCAGGGATATCGTCTGCGCTTGGTACGACTTCCCCGATTCTACATCACCGGTGAGCGCCTCTTTCTCGAACTGGGAACAAGGAACCAACAGGAACTATAACAATATTAATACAACTCGAACAGGACTCAACAGTCCCTTTACTACAGCAGTAGGCCATTCCCTAGCAACATCCATGGTTGGGGGTATTTGTTGGCCTTACGATATAATGTACGAAATATTGTGAGGCCGAGAATTCAGCTTAACTCCATACACAAAAAGCCCACTCTGAGGCTCAGGTGTAGTGGCAACTACCCCAAGGGGCCAACCAAAATTGTTGTTAGGGTATAGGATCATTATTGTGGTCAAATTCTCAAACAATGTTGCTGATGAAATGCCATACTTCGGCTGGATTGAAGCGTCTTGATCACTACACTACCGGGTACCGGGGTTCGTAGAGTAATGGTCTCCGATTCTTTTGACATGAAAATATTTGAGAACCTGCACTCAAACAATACATTTGTACATAAAATGAGCACGGGAATTAATATTAGACAACCTTCAAATGACCTTCCCAGTAAAAAAAAATAATAGTAAAGCATCGACATTTATGAAAAAGATATAAAAATATATTTGGATACAGTGTGCTCATGCGTAGAATTATGTGCATTTTTACTACAAAAATTGGAAAAGAATGTAAAAGTAGATGGTCATAAAATTAAAATACCTAGAATTTGTATAAAGATTATTTAAATTAAAATCGGAAAGAAAGCAAAACAGAAATAAATAGGTATTTAAATAGGTAGTCAAAATAGATATTAAATAGAAATATTGATTGATAGGTGCCTATATAAAATGAATCAGTCCCTGAACTATCAACATTATTGCGCAACATTGGAAGCTCCTGAACATCAAACAACATTTAAACAAAGAACAAAAAGCACTTTTGTCAAATATTACAGAATAATTTTCGATTTGTCCAGAGACTGGCATGGAAAACAATACTCGAGTTTCCCTAAAATCATCGGAGGTTTAAGAGTTAAAATGGTCCATCAACCACAGGTAATGCCGCCCATCGCCCACGTACCAAGTGCCGAATTTTTAAAAATGGAAATATTTCGAAGTTCAGCCAACATTGAACTCTATAAAGATAAACTTCAGATGAAAAATAATAATTATTTTAGGTAGTCAAACAATAAAATTATTGTTTTTTTTTTTTTTAGTTTTGGTTGTGACTGAACTTCAAAATATTTCCATTTTTATGAAATTCGGCCTTAAATGGATCAAAAATTTGTACAAAGCCTAGTAAAGAAGCTTTTCACAGTTTCCGTACACAAAACTTGAAGGGATACACTCACTTGGTACCCCAAGCTGATTTTGACTGCCAGAAAAATCAGGAAAGATCTTCGAAGACCAAATGAATCATCAGATAAATGTTTAGCGTAAAAATAGTTTTTATGGTCCTTACTTTCTAAAGCGTCCGCAAACGCAAAACAGTTTTACTTTTACTTGATAGTTAATGTCCACACTGTAGTGTCATGGTGCACATTTTTGATCCACCCAAGAGCCCGAAGATTTCGAGACAACACAAAATGACAACAATGAAAATGGCCAAATGAATCATCAGATAAATGTTTAGCGTAAAAATGGTTTTTATGGTCCTTACTTTCTAAAGCGTCCGCAAACGCAAAACAGTTTTACTTTTACTTGATATTTAATGCCCACACTGTAGTGTCATGGTGCACATTTTTGATCCACCCAAGAGCCCGAAGATTTCGAGACAACACAAAATGACAACAATGAAAATGGCTCAACAAACTATACAAGAGAATTTATATTTACATCAAAAAAGAATGGGAAGCGTTTTGTATTAACGGTGTCAGACTACACATGGTTGTCAAAAATGCAAAGTTTCTTATTAGCTTGGAGACTTTAATTGCAAAGTTTATACTTGGCACACATCAGATGAGTTTTGCAGCAAGGAGTTTGCGGAAAGGGGGCAATACAGCCGGTATGAATCAGAAAAAAAATGATACAAGATTTTTTTCTAGGACTTGTAGGGCGGGATTTTTTTCTAAGACTTGTAAGGCGGGATTGTTTCGTCAGAGAAACAGAAAACTCTGTCATGGATGTGTAATTTTGTATTGACACCGTTACGGTGTCAGACTACACATGGTTGTCAAAAATGCAAAGTTTCTTATAAGGTTGGAGACTTTAAATGCAAAGTTTATACTTGGCACACATCAGATAAGTTTTGCAGCAAAGCGTTTGCGGAAAGGGGGCAATACAGCCGGTATGAATCAGAAACCGGTGTCAGACATCAGACTACACATGGTTGTCAAAAATGCAAATTTTCTTATTAGCTTGGAGACTTTAAGTGCAAAGTTTATACTTGGCACACATCAGATAAGTTTTGCAGCAAAGCGTTTGCGGAAAGGGGGCAATACAGCCGGTATGAATCAGAAAAAAATGATACAAGATTTTTTTCTAGGACTTGTAGGGCGGGATTTTTTTTCTAAGACTTGTAAGGCGGGATTGTTTCGTCAGAGAAACAGAAAACTCTTTCATGGATGTGTAATTTTGTATTGACACCGTTTATACGGATAAGATCAGAAATATGGACAAAAATAAATAGAAGAAAATACAAAGGAGTAGAAATACGCCATGCAATAGAGAAAGAAGGAAGAGAGAGAGAGAGAGAGACCTGGCTTCGTTTCTTCCCAACTAATTAAAAAAAATCTTTTGGTTTCAGCGGCTTCAAGATGCAATGTAAATTGTACCCACTTCAGTTAATCAACGTCGAGCGAGGTTGGTATCTGGACAGGCCCATGTAGTATTTTTTTCGGAAATATATCGAAAAGGGATTTATCCAAATGATTATTTCCAGAGATAATTATGTATCGGAAATAGATAATCGGAAATAGAATTGATATATTTTTTTCTTTTCTTATGGGGTTCATTTTCCACTACGTATTATTGAAATAAATAAATAAATATATTTGATACAACATTTGATGATTCAATTTAATTTACATAATCATTTATTTTCAACACGACAATATTTTGTCAGGTATCTGCCTAAAAATAAATACTATTTCCTAGTTTATTTACAGCAATATTAAAATCTACTCACAAAACGTTAGGTAGGTAAAGGTATGGACAAATATCACATCACCACTTGAACTTAACACTAAATAAACATGGCCACCCATAATAAGAAAAATATTTCAATCTGGTGTGGACATCACACAACTTTCTATTACATTTACGAAATACGTATTTGAAAAAAAAAAAGATAATTTTTCAGAGTCCTGAGCCTGAGCCGCCCACGGCGGCCAATTTTTGGTCAAAAATTTCCCATCTTAAAATACTCCCCATGTAATGAGGGATCATTAAAAAGTGTCCAAAATTTTTTGAAATTTTCTACTTGATTCGATTAAAATCGCGTTTCCAGCTTTTCAACATAGCTCAGCAAAATAGCAGACGTTTCGCCAGAAAATTCTGCTCCTCATCGAAGAGGGGATTCCAACCTGTAACTTCCACACCAAGAGTCAATACTGATGACACTGTCAATGCAGCAAATGCACTAAAAATCTAGAAAAATCATTTAGAAATCTGCTTGGCATCGGCCAAAATTTTTAAATTCGATAAAGCTGGAGGTAATTTTTCGTAACTCGTAACAGTTGAAGGCCATTCTTCGTAGAGGCCATCTTTCGTAACTCGTAACAACTAGAGGCCATCTTTTGTAACTGAAGGTTATTCTTGGTAACTCGTAACATAGAAATACGCCATGCAATATGAAAAACAATTATGCTAGTAACAAAACAAGTGTTAAGGGTTAATTCCAATACACCATTCCAACAAGTCCTTTGCAAGACAATTATTGTGAGCAACCTGAACCCAGACAAATCGATTGGAATTTAGGCTGGATTGGAAATTGGAATAGGTATAATTAGAAAATATAAACACATGCAATATGAAAAACAATATTATGCTAGTAAGAAAAACAAGTGTTAAGGGTTTCCAATACACCATTCCAACAAGTCCTTTGCAAGACAATTATTATTGTGAGCAACCTGAACCCAGACAAATCGATTGGAATTTAGGCTGGATTGGAAATTGGAATAGGTATAATTAGAAAATATAAGGTACATAAATGAACTTTTGAAAGCGATAAAAAATGTACATTGATAAATTAATAACCACGGCGGTATTTTCTTCCACTTAACCCCCCTAATTTTCGGGGGGCAGATTCACACACTATGTGAAATTCGAAGCAAAAGGAAGGCATATAAATTAAATTAGAAAAGGTGCATTTTCTTTTCGGGAATTTAACCACTGCTCCAATAGAAACAGTGGTCAATTTTCCAGCGGTCAGTTTTTCGAAAGGAAAATACACCAAATAAAGAAAGGGATGGATCTTTATAGCTGTAAAGCAAGGAACGGATAGGGAAAAGAAAGAAGAGGTAGGAATTAGGACGTGCACTAACTCTGCGAGTGCATTTCAGTTAGTGAGCAACTTAAGTATAAGTAAAAGTTCGTCATAAAATCCGAGTAGCAGTTTTTACATTAAATTAGAAATATTATTATTAGGAAAACACAAATATAAAAAAGTAACAAATACGGGACAACACACAATAAAAAAAATCACAAAGGACGATCACAAAACAGAGCCTCAATCTACCAGAGCAGTTCAAGCGAGTGATACAAGATGGCGCCTCTTAATCTCACTCCTCTCATGTTGAATGTTCAGGGTTGATTGTACTAACTTTCGGGAACTTGCTGATTGTGCTTTCTCTGGTTGTCACCTGGTTCTCTTCTTTCAATGAGAGCCGTCAGGGTAACTTGAAGCCAACGCACGAAACAATGCTAAGAAACTTTTTACTTGGCGTGACACTGGGATGGAAAATTGCCATTAAAACTGTAGATTTCATTTCTATTCGGACTCATAGTAAACTAGTATTATCGTGTAAACCAAATGGTCGGGAGCGGCTCATTATGGAAAATATATTTGAGAAATCACCAAAATAAATTGTTGTAAATCTCTTGATGCAAAGCTGGCATGAAATCGTCGACTACAGCGCTCCGGCGACGAGAGGAAGTACTGTCAACCCGGAACAACACAAGGGAAGATGTGAGGACCAAAAACGGAGCCCTGAGGGCGCCGGGGGCTTACCTTGGGCAATACTTCGACACCATTACTCGTGCTATGATTGGTCAGACCGTTACCCGTACTGTTGATGCGTACAATGGTGATGGCATCTGGGTTTGAGTTTGCACCAGGGCTCGGTTCTGCTTCTCGTATTGGGGACGACGCTGTCGAACGCGTTACATTAATCTCTACATCTCCTCCACCGTTCATGACATTATCGCAGAACACGGCATTCTCATCCATATGCTTCTCATCTGGATATCTCCGCAGTGGAGGGGGCGACCCTCCGGGCTTCTTTCTCGCTTTGAGCTACAAGTGGCGGTCGAGGGGAAACACAAGGGCGGGGAATATCCCCTTTTAGAAAATTCTTATTCGTTCGTCTTGGCCGAAGTGGATTTGTTTGACGGGTTAAAAGAACGTTTCAGTCTCATTCTGGCGAGATTGACAAGGGATTCTAGTGTTGAAATGACTGAGCATGTCTTGACAGACGTCTATAGTACATCAGAAGTTCATTGGTGTCAAGATACCTAAAATAGTGACGGGGGCCGTTCTGTTCAATGTGGAAACGCAAAGACAATATCCACTACATAACCAAACTAAAACTCACAACAGAAACACTGGCACATGGATTATAATTTACAAGGTCAAACAACAATATCAATGTAATCATCTCAGGTCACGTGAATAGGGGGATGGACAGCATAACCTGTGGTCGAAGACGAATCTAGCTAGCTTCAGTGACTAGATAGTATCTTGGACGGAGGTCTAATTCTGTATCCTTTGAATAAATAGAGTTTTTGCAACCAAAATTAGAGTCCTTTCAACTGAACTTTTTAACGTTATTTGACGAAAACTCGTTTTTCCACAGATGCAGAAACGAGTTTTCGTCAAATAAAGTTCAAGAGTTCAGTTACCACTAATTTTGGTTTGCAAAAACACTCTAATAAATATCCAAATACCGGAGTTAGTATCGGATTGGTCGACATTTGACCAATTGGATACGAACAATATTTAATAAACAAATGATAAAAATTAGGTATCTAAAATAATCAAAAATGAAAGCAAAAACCGGGCTAAGATTGAAACGTGTTGAAGATTTTTCCAAATTGAAAACTCCTTTTTAGGGGGAAAATCTTCGATTAAGTTTTTAGTGAGACCCAAAAATGTTGTATATGGGCACTTTTTACTTTCCTTATCCTATAGGAAGGAAAGTAATGTAATCGGGTCAAATGTTCGATGGACAGTTTTCAGTGCCAAAACATGTTTTGAGGTCCCTGGAGCCTAAATCCAAAGTTTCAGCCATTGGTCCGTGTGTGTCTGTCTGTCCGTCTGTAAACAAAATATCTCAAGAACGGTAAGAGCTAGAGACCCCGTCTTTTGTTCCCTATTCCAAGCCTAAGAGTCAACCCGCTCCTGCGCATCGCAATCCCACCCACAGACTCACCCCAATCAGCAACAGCAAACTATCCCGCCTTAATCCTCTAAAGGTAGAACTGACAGTCTGACAATAATGTTGACCATGTTCTCACCTCATGGTCTATCTGATTATTCTCGTAATAGTACCCGCGTACCTGTTTCAAAGTTAACTCCTCAAATAAGGAAGTACATAACGCATCCAATTAAGACTTCCACTTAAAACAACACGAAAGCATGAGAGAGAGAGAGGAACGAGAGAAAAAAAAAAAAAAAAAAAAAAAAAAAAAAAACTGAGGGCTCAAATATAAGCAATCAGTATCAATCGTAATATTTGGAAAAGCCTTTCGTGCATAATTTAAATTATAATCCTTTTTAGACCACACTTGGTAGTGTGCTGAACAGGGCAATAGGATAATCTTTAAATAGAATCGACCAAAGAACCATACTACCCTAAAAAATCCACAAGAGCGGAGAATATTCAAAAAAGCTCTATAGGAGATGGCAAATCAGTCATCTCGCGACTTTGTCGGTTTTTCGCCAGCGCTTTTGCCTGGGCTTTACTCAGTTTTTATCTCGATTGGCCAATGAGGTTACTATAATTTTCATGAAAAAACCCCCCAAATCCATCATAGTGAAACCCCACCCCTCCACAAAGACAACATTTGAAAAGGCTATAGAGAATGGCAGATCAGTCATCTCGGTTTTTGGCAGTTTTTCGCGGCTTTCACAGCGGTTGGCGACATGTGCTAGAATTGGTTTTCACAAACACCAATGTAGGGAACAATGTAAAAAACTGGAATGTATGGTTTAAAGTTC
>NW_007380732.1:12655-22130 GCF_000475195.1 Diaphorina citri
CTCTGGATGCCAGCCTTCAGAAAAAAAGCGGTGTGTGAAAGGCGGACAAACTATTTTTGGCGCCAGACGACAGAGAGTGCTGTCAGACTCGCACTCCACGGCGTATTCCCACCACAGTAACTGTGTGGAAATCACATCACAAAATAAATCTATTCCTTTTTTAGTCCCTGCCCTATGGCACACGGCGCTGGCCGTACTTCACCCACATAGTCAACGTTGTGGGAAATCACAATCAACAAAATAAGCATCTATTCCTTTCATCCGCTGATAATATTGACTGTCCTTAATTCGTCCTTTCCTCGCGTAGGTATTCCCCTTAACGTTAAACGGCAAAGGGTGACCCGCAACCCTCAGATGGTATGACAGACCACCGCTACACACGTTCTGACTGGCTGGCTGACTGACCTTTATAGTTTTATAAAGGTATTCTATTCTAGGGGAGTGCAAGGTATTCTATTCTTTTCTATTCGCTTACCACTCTAGAAGATTTCATTTTATTCTATTCTATTCCACTTCATTCCATTCTATTCAAATTCTATTCTATTCCCTTTCCACCCTTTCATTCTATTACTTTCTATTCTGTTTACTTTTTTTCTATTCTATTTACTTTCAATCTATTCTATTGTCTTACCTCGTCATCTCGTTTTCTCAGGTCGGATTGCACCTCCTCCAGTTCTTCCTGGCCTTCGTTCGGGCTCATCTTGTATCCTTCCCTCAGCATCTTGAGTCCGAATATAATGAACAGTACTGTGGATATGTAGTAGGTCCATATCCTGGGGATGATGTTGGCTGCCATGTCAAACGCTCCGGATAATACGAGTACTTGCGGGGAATAAGTATAAAATGTACATTGTACGTATACTTTGTCAAGTAACATTTCATGATGAAAGAATTTCTTATATTATATTCTTATATTATATTATATAAATAATAAATATAATAAAAGAAATATATTATATTTATTATTTCTTATATTATATTATATATTATTAAAGAATTTCTTATATTATATTTTCGTCACAGAATGAACCTTGTTAATCCTGCTGGAATAGGGCTGTAATGTCCCTTTATCCCTGCAGTTAAGGTTACGCTCAGACTGTCAACAGACCTAGGTCTTGAGCTTTTTCCGCCACACACGTTAGGTCTGTGGACCGCAGTCTGTCAGACCGTCTTATGACCGCCACTCACCCTCAGACCGTCTAAGAGTCAGTGCGTGAGTGGACGGCATAAGCAACTAAGGCTATGGGTTTACACCTTTCTGGGGAAGTTTGCTTCCCTTTCTTTTAGTCTGTGTCTAGAAAAGGTACGTACATCAGAGCACCTAGATTAACTTACCGTCATCAATGCCAGGGCGGCAATGGCGCCTATGAACACGGTCACCCTGGGGTGTCGCATGGCCATGATGGCGGCAATGAAGAAGGTTTTGTCTCCCAGTTCGGAGACAACAATGACGGACAGGGCCGCAACGAATGCATGAATGAAACCCAGGTCACCACGAGGGGACTCCGTGGATGAATGATGCTGCAACAGAGAAACAGAGGATACATTGTCAATCTTCAATGGGAAATGCTAAAGAGGAAATGCCTGGAGGATAAAGTCATGTTGTTTGCTGACGATGTGGTGTTGTGTGGAGAAAGAGCAGCTGGCATTGAAAGGGAACTGGGAAGCTGGAGAATTGCATTGGAAGAAAAGGGTCTCAAGATAAATAGAACAAAGACTGTGCAGTTGAACTTTGGAATGGAGAATGGAGACAATAAAGTCATGTTTGCTGACGATGTGGTGTTGTGTGGAGAAAGAGCAGCTGACATTGAAAGGGAACTGGAAAGCTGGAGAATTGCATTGGAAGAAAAGGGTCTCAAGATAAATAGAACAAAGACTGTGCAGTTGAACTTTGGAATGGAGAATGGAGACACAATAAACCTAGATGGAGTCGATCTGAACAAAGTGTTTGGGTTCTACCACTGATTGTAAAGGGGAATTAGACTGTGAAATAGCCCAGTCGTAAATGTGGCATAGGATGGATTGTTATCATACAATGAAACTGTTGCATGTGGGTAAAAATCATCATTTTAAAGTGTCGATTCCTGCGTAAAAAGTTATGGAAAATCCAAATATGAAGAATACTTAGGTTCTACCTTTACCTTTACCGACGTTGATTATTCCTTTACCGACGAACTTATGTTCTTGGCAGTCCAAAGGACGATCCGCCTTATGCCTTGAGCGCTTGGGTTCTACCACTGATTGTAAAGGGGATATTAGACTGTGAAATAGCCCAGTCGAAAATGTGGCATAGGATGATAGGATGGATTGTTATTATACAATGAAACTGTTGCATGTGGGTAAAAATCATCATTTTAAAGTGTCGATTCCTGCGTAAAAAGTTATGGAAAATCCAAATATGAAGTCAAAACTTCGAATAAGTACCTTGAAAAGGTCAAAAATACAATTTTTATTTGCCGTACGAATGAAAATGTTCAAAGAGTTGTGAAGTCAGAGTTCAAGGAATGCGCATGCGCACAAACACATTAATTGCGCAGAAACATTGCGCAGAAACGCAATGCTAGTTTGAAGGACTCCGTACACAAAAAACTTACGCCGAGGTTTAGGTGTAGGGGTAAACAGTCCTAAATTTTGGGTTAAGCTTATACGAATCTATAGTTCATCCAGATCAATGTGGCAGCAATGAGTCATCAACCCAAAATGAAGGAACCAATCAGATTACAGGAAATCCTTACATTGTTGCAATTGAGGTAAAGGTCTATTTTGATAAAGTCATGTTTGCTGACGATGTGGTGTTGTGTGGAGAAAGTGCTGCTGACATTGAAAGGGAACTGGAAAGCTGGAGAATTGCATTGGAAGAAAAGGGTCTCAAGATAAATAGAACAAAGACTGTGCAGTTGAGCCATCACTCATAGTGAACGAATTCATCTTTCGAAATAAGCCTAAAACTTGAACTTTCACTAAACTTGAATTACTTAAATATATTAGACTCCACTTAGGAATGAGTTTATCATTAAGTAATCTATTTATGGGTTGGCTTTACACCTGGATGGGCGAGAAGAGACACAATACTTCCCATTTACTTGGGTGGGTACTTTAAATGAGGTATCAATTGAAGCGTTTAACTGCAGAAGAGCCCAAGTAGGGATCGGCCCTTTTTCTATAAACGTGATGTTGCCCTCACGTGGTTTCACTTAGATAAGAATAGGTATAATTCTATTCTATTATGGGACTGGTTGCTCCTCTCCCAAGAGAGTATGCAATTAACACTGCGACCTCTGTAGATCTATTGTGACCAGTATTTTTCCCCTGCCCAAGCTGCTATACAAAATATATGGGGGCTATCGACCTGTTTAGTTTATATTTAGATATTAATTTCCAACCGAAAAAATACAAAAAAAAAAAAAATCTCTTTCTGAACAACCTCCGTGGCCGAGTGGTATGAATACCACAGGTCCCGGGTTCGATTCTCCGCCGTTTTTTTTTTTTTTTTTTTTTTTTGGGTAAGGGAAATTGGGGAGGTTATTTAAAGGAAAATGGGGGAGTTTTTTTTTTTTTTTCAGGCTGTAAGGACAATTGAGTAGTTACTTACAAGTAAATCGAGAGAGTAAAATTGAACTTTTTCTTGGCTTTTTTTTTTCAATTAGACGCTTTAACCTTGTCTTTCCCTACTTGGAAGTACCTAAGTACTTACTTAAGTATAGTACCTATCTAAGTGAGCATTTTCTCTGGGAACTAGGTAGGTAGGTCCTGAGAACTTACTTCAGTGTGTAGCCAATCCACATGCTGCATATATTGTATCATCGAGTCCCAGAAACTCAAGCTGGTAATGTTGCTTACTCCATTACCATCACTCATAGTGAACGAATTCATCTTTCGAAATACCTTAGGTTAAACTTTGACTAAGCCTAAAACTTGAACTTCCACTAAACTTGAATTACTTAAATATATTAGACTCCACTTAGGAATGAGTTTATCATTAAGTAATCTATTTATGGGTTGGCTTTACACCATTCTAGACACAGGTAGTAGGTAGCTATGTCTTTTAGGAGAGGGGCGAAAAAGGTTGTAATTTTATTCAGGGTACAATTTGTAGGGACCAACTTATTATTTATTATATTGTTTTCTACAGCACACTAGGTAGGTATTTTAACTTGTGCCTTTATTTTAAAACATACTGGTAACTAAGCAGGTACTCAGGTAGGTACTTATTTATGTCTGTTAAGTCAGTAAAAACAATTCTGCATTGACAACCTAATGACTTGCAAAACCTGAACAAAATGGTACTTAGATGGACTTTTGAATTACCTACTTTCACACAAAGGCGCAATTAATTAGACACCCCAGTCAACTGTTTTTGTCTGGGACAATTTTCTGTTCCACTTCTGTTGTTATCAACACATCATCTATGATTGTCATTCCAGATTATGCCTCCTATAGTTCAATTTCAGAGGGAATTGATGAAACTTTGCAAAAAAAAATATTGAAGAAGGAATAAGAAGAAACCTACCTAGCTACCTACTTGAATCATTTTATTGACAAACATTTTCTTACAGTTGTGTGAAATTTACAGTTTATTTTATAATAAAATTAAGCACTTACCTACCTACCTACCTACCAACCTGCATATTGAGAATCATTATTTTGCTACTTGGTGGTAATATTTTCTCCTGCGTAGTGACAAAGTGCTGGAGGTCTGGATGTATTAAAAATAACATTTTTATTTCTGTGTCACATAATTACATCCCTACCTATGTAGATCAACCTGTATGGAGCAGTGCTTAGCACATTGGACTTTGGATAAGGTTGTCAGTTTGAGTGAAGTTGTAAAAGTAATTTTAGCCAGCTGGTAAAAAAAGTGACTCAGTGGGCATTATTTTGATACCTATTTTTTTATTCACTTATTTATTTTTATTATTATTTTTAACCTATGTATCATTTGGGCCAAATCTACACCACCTATTTCATTTTTTTTTTTTTTTTTTTTTTTTTTTTTTTCCTTTGATAGTTTAAGGCGGTTTAATACAAAATTACATTTCTCGTTTATAAAGGTTTAGCAAAGTGGAAGAGCAAACTGATGAAAGCATGACAAATTTAAACAAGTTAAGAGTGAATAGTTAATCCCATGTGATTTTTCACGCGGAATCGAATGGTGCTACTTTTAGCACTCTCTGACTTACAGTATAGAAGTTGCGGGTTCGATACTCCCCTGTGTCAACAAATTTCCCTTTTTATTCGTGAACCGTTACCAAATAAGCAAGTAAATAGTCAATCCCATGTGATTTTTCACGCGGAATCGAATGGTGCAACTTTTAGAGGTGTCAACAAATTTCCCTTTTATTTGTGAACCATTAACAAGTAAGCATGTGAATAGTTGATCCCATGGGATTTTTCACGCCGAATCTAATGGTGAAACTTTTAGAACTGTCCGACTTACAGTTAAGTTTAATGTAATAGAAAAGTCGTGTGATGTTCACACCAGATTTTTTTTTTCTTTTTCTTTGGAAGTAACTTGGTACATTGTCTGGGAACATTTTTAACTTAATAAGGGTATATATAATACTATTAAATTTCGTTCTTTTGATTTTTTCCTTGGGGGTTCAATGAACCATTGAACCTACAGAGAAACCGCTACTGGTAAGTACCTATAGCTAATGGACCAACCCACCCTGACAAAATGTCAGTTACCTGTAGTTATGTAAAATATAAAAGAATTGGAGAATGGCCGCCTGAAAATTGATTTTCCTTTGAGTTTATAATAATATATAGTATGTAGTCAAAGCCATATTTGCCTTTGGTTCCGAGACTTTACAACTTGAAAACAATGAAGTACCTACGATTGTGTATCCGTTTATTGCTATGATGTAAGTACCTATAGCTAATGGTCAGGACGCATGGTTTTGTTTCTACGTCGTCGATTCTCTAAATTCCCGGTCAAAAAAGGTCACATGTGTATTTTATTGGTTCCCGGTCAAAAAATGTCACAAGTGAATTAGTCCCCGGTCAAAAAATGTCACACGTGAATTGGTACCCCCTATAGGTACCTGCCCTGATGAATAGGGAAGTTTACTATGTATTACCTGTAGTTATGTAAAATATAGAAGAATTGGAATGGCCGCCTGAAAATTGATTTTCCTTTGAGTTTATAATAATATGTATATAGTATGTAGTCAAAGCCATATTTGCCTTTGGTTCCGAGAAAATTTTGGTTCTCACCACTAAATATATTATGCCTTTTTTTCTAAAAATAATGGTTCTCTACTAACACATCAGTGATTGCCATTGAAACTGGCGTAGGTACAGGAACATCCTAATAATAGATCAGTTGCGCTTACTTGGGTGGTGTTTCAAAGTCATAGAGCAGGAAAAATGAGGACCAACGGAATTTTCCTTTTTCTTATTATGCCTTTTTTTCTAAAAATAATGGTTCTCTACTAACACATCAGTGATTGCCATTGAAACTCGCGTAGGTATTACGGGAACATCCTAATAATTATAGGTAGGTAAACATTAATACAACCGCTTTTATGTTTTCCTTCAACATTATTTGTTCAATTTGTACAATAGAGCCAGAAAGTCGAATATTGCTTTTTTTTAGAAAGGACATAAAAAAAGTTCTTTGTCCCGAAGTATTGTGTGTCCAATTAGGATTATCAGGCTGCGATAATTAGGTAGGTAAACATTAATACAACCGCTTTTATGTTTTTTCCTTTAACATTATTTGTTCAATTTGTACAAAAGAGCCAGAAAGTCGAATAGGTATTGCTTTTTTTTAGAAAGGACATAAAAAAAGTTCTTTGTCCCGAAGTATTGTGTGTCCAATTAGGATTATCAGGCTGCGATAATTATCTTTTTATGGCCAATTATAACATATTATTTTGTTCTCAAAAAAGTAAGTATTTCATTTTTTTATAGTTCTTTTTTTTATACCTACCTACTTATTAGCAAAAGACAACCTCTTCTGCTAAGTATAGATACAAAAGCATTGCGAAATTCTAAGGTACACGTAACCCTTAGGTACTTCAATCCTGACAAATTCCAGGCTAGTTATAGTTAAATGGAGGGTAGAGCGTCTGCTTTGTAAGCGCTAGGTCGCGGGTTCAATTCACGCCCGGTTCTAATTTTATCCTAAACAGATAAGGTTCGTTTTCGGAAGGACTGGCTTTTTCCTCTTCTGTCTTTCTTCTCTCTTCGATTTCGGGAAGATACCTAACACTCGTATTTATGAACAAGAATGATCGTTCTTAGATCAGTCTCAAGTCAAAATTGACCAATCAAATGCCTATTGGCGGCATTTTACCGCTTTTTGGTGGTTTTCGGTGTAATTTAACAATATCTCGGGAACGGTATGAGCTAGAGACTTAAAATTTGGTATGTAATTCACAAATGTGACAAGGATGCAACACGTTTGGTTGAGATAGGTGTTGCGGTTGGCGGTATTATTACCGCTTTTGGGCAGATTTCGACCGTTTTTGGCGGTTCTCAGCTATACCGACTAAATGGTGTAATTTAACAATATCTCGGGAACGGTATGAGCTAGAGACTTAAAATTTGGTATGTAATTCACAAATGTGACAAGGATGCAACACAAAACGTTTGGTTGAGATAGGTGTTGCGGTTGGCGGTATTTTTACCGCTTTTGGGCGGATTTCGACCGTTTTTGATATTGTAAAAGTTAGGGTAAAAGAACACTCAAATAAGCATCATTCAATAGGATAAGGAAAGTCGTGTGATGTTCACACCAGATTTTTGTGATGTACCTACATAAGTAGGTAGGTACTTGTTTGAAATAGCTACCTACCTATCTATCTAATCACCTCGTGGCAGATACTGATAACTGCTCAGATCAAGTATTAAAAAAAAAAAGATGAGTGGTCCACCGCCGTTTTTATTTCGTAGCAATGAAACAACTGCTACATTAGACGCATGTGGCCTGTGTCGTAGCATATGCCCATCCTGTAGTATGCCTCTCATTAGATGGGCGAGAAGAGACACAATACTTCCCATTTACTTGGGAGGGTACTTTGAATAAGGCATCAATTGAAGCGTTTAACTCCAGAAGAGCCCAAGTAGGGATCGGCCCTTTTTCTATAAACGTGATGTTGCCCTCACAACAAAAGACCCAAGTTCCCATCACTAGAAAGTTGGTCAAACTGCTGACAGGTATGGTTGCATCAGACTTGAATTTTCATACCAGTACGTTGAATGCACCAGTTCCCTAAGGATCACTGAAGTTAAGCAATTTTGCTGATGGTTAGTACCTGGATGGTGACCATATCTGATGATTTACATACTGCTCAGCTGGGTTCCCAGCTCCACTCAGGTCAGGTAGCTTATTGCCAAATGGTGGGTGAAAACCCCTGTCATGAGATGACCTAAGTTGTTAAAAGTGACTATTCCTACCTACCTACTTAATTTTCCATTTTGTGGACAAATGCACCTTCCTCATCTACTCCCTTTGAGAATTTTGCAAATGCAAAGGCTTGAAAGGTATTTCTAAAAATTGACCATAAGATGCAGTGGACACATTTCGTGCAATGTGAAACTTACGTTCCACAAATTTTTTTTTTTTTTTTTTTTTTTTTTTTTTTTTTTTTTTTTTAAGTAGGTAGGTAGGTACAAATTATTGAAAGATTAGATTGGAGTACTTACTTTTATTACTTTTGTGGCATGCAAGTCAAATAATTCAAACTTCAAAGGCTCATTCAGAAAAGGGAGGGTGTTGTTTTACATTACACATTCCAAGTTTTGTCTCTGTGATGTACTTGCTTATATTATTTTAATTCGCTCAATATTCAGTATGTACTTACATAGGCTATAATCTACAACACCATACTTATCCTACAGGATTTATTTTGGTCTCAGCTCTCAGATAGCGAATTTTTTACTTTCCTTATCCTATAGGAAGGAAAGTAATGTAATCGGGTCAAATTTTCGATGGTCAGTTTTTAGTGCCAAAACACGTTTTAAGGTCCCTAGAGCCTAAATCCAAAGTTTCAGCCATTGGTCCGTGTGTCTGTCTGTCTGTCTGTAAACAAAATATCTCGAGAACGGTAAGAGCTAGAGACTTGAAATTTGGTATGTAAATGTCAAATGTGACAAGGATGCGACACGAAACTTTTGGTTAAGACCGGTGCAACGGTTGGCAGCATTTTACCGCTTTTTGGCGGTTTTCGGTGTAATTTAACAAAATATCGGGAACGGTATGAGCTAGAGACTTGAAATTTGGTATGGAGTTTACAAATGTGACAAGGATGCAACTCAAAACGTTTGGTTGAGATAGGTGCTGCGGTTGGCGGTATTTTGACCGCTTTTTGGCGGTTTTTGACCGTTTTTTGGCGGTTTTCAGCTATACCGACTAAACGGTTAGAGATATTGTAAAAGTTTGGCTATAAGATCAAGAACACCCAAAATAAGCATCATTCAATAGGATGAGGAAAGTCGTGTGATGTTCACACCAGATTTTTTATTACTA
>NW_007380732.1:22870-28635 GCF_000475195.1 Diaphorina citri
GCCGTTTTTTTTTTTTTTTTTTTTTTTCAGGCTGTAAGGACAATTGAGTAGTTACTTACAAGTAAATCGAGAGAGTAAAATTGAACTTTTTCTTGGCTTTTTTTTTTCAATTAGACGCTTTAACCTTGTCTTTCCCTACTTGGAAGTACCTAAGTACTTACTTAAGTATAGTACCTATCTAAGTGAGCATTTTCTCTGGGAACTAGGTAGGTAGGTCCTGAGAACTTACTTCAGTGTGTAGCCAATCCACATGCTGCATATATTGTATCATCGAGTCCCAGAAACTCAAGCTGGTAATGTTGCTTACTCCATTGCCATCACTCATAGTGAACGAATTCATCTTTCGAAATAAGCCTAAAACTTGAACTTTCACTAAACTTGAATTACTTAAATATATTAGACTCCACTTAGGAATGAGTTTATCATTAAGTAATCTATTTATGGGTTGGCTTTACACCATTCTAGACACAGGTAGTAGGTAGCTATGTCTTTTAGGAGAGGGGCGAAAAAGGTTGTAATTTTATTCAGGGTACAATTTGTAGGTACCAACTTATTATTTATTTTATTGTTTTCTACAGCACACTACTTAGCTAGGTATTTTAACTTGTGCCTTTATTTTAAAACATACTGGTAACTAGGCAGGTACTCATGTAGGTACTTAATTATGTCTGTTAAGTCAGTAAAAAAAATTCTGCGTTGACAACCTAATGACTTGCAAAACCTGAACAAAATAGTACTTAGATGGACTTTTGAATTACCTACTTTCACACAAAGGTGCAATTAATTAGACACCCCAGTCAACTGTTTTTGTCTGGGACAATTTTCTGTTCCACTTCTGTTGTTATCAACACATCATCTATGATTGTCATTCCAGATTATGCCTCCTATAGTTCAATTTCAGAGGGAATTGATGAAACTTTGCAAAAAAAAATATTCCTTGTCACATTTGACAGCTACATACCAAATTTCAAGTCTCTAGCTCTTACCGTTCTCGAGATATTTTGTTTACAGATCAGTATGAAATGCTTGGAGAATTCGTCAAGCTGATAGGTGTTGAACATAGAAATAAGTTTGGTGAATATATCTTCTATACTGATGTTGGAACCGGAGAGTATCTCACTGAAAACCAGATCATGAATAACGGGTAAGTATCTAAAGTATTCCTGAAATATAGGCGGCAGTAATTATGTGACAAAAATTTGGAGCATTCTGAAAACCACTTTGTCACAAAGTGTAGAATAACAAACACTTTCAGATAGCAAAAAAACTTGAAATTAAAAGGAAAAAAAATGGATTTACTTAGGTGACAATATGCTGTGACAATATGTACACCACTTACCTGAATATTAATATGAAATTGAGGAGGATAAATAGACAGAAGGGCACCTGAATTGAAGTCCATGAAAAAACTTCACACTTTTCACTTCAAACAAACACAGTGCAAAGTTTATAAGCATTCAGGAATTTAGCCCAGTCCATAAATTGATGGATTATACTGAAACCTTCAAGAGATCTCCGGGATTGAGTAAAAACAAATATGAAATAAGTCCATTACCTGATAATCTCTGGCAATTAAGGAGATAAGAACAAACCCCACCATTCACCAGGCTAAAGAGATCAAACTGATTCTTTTCTTCTCCATATTTTTATCTTTTTTTTTTTTCCACCCAGGGCAAATTTATTCCCGAGCAAACACAGTTTGTTCTCAGTTCTGGCTGTCTTCTCTCTTCAATTTCAGTAGGATCCTTTGATGTTTACACACTCAAGCAATTTGCACAAACTGGCTTGTGAATGCTGGTTTGTTAGGTTTGCACAAAACTGTGAGAGGAACCTAGAAAATGTATTATTAGCTTGTGCAAACTTAAAGCCTGCATTTGCATGCTTTGATTCACTTGTGCAAACTGCCTTGAGTGTGTAAACCCACCTTTACACTTCCCCCTGTCAAGCCTTTTAAAAGTAAATAAATTAAAAAAGGACTTACGACATCTGATTTGTAGACATTTTGAAGCAACTTGGGTGGTTTAAGAGTTCCTTCATCTTCAATGGGTTCTATTTCTGCCGAAACAGTCAAACATATCACAAGCAACACAGCACAATGTACTTGAAGGTATTTCAGATTGTTGACCAACATTTTAAATATTTAAATTGCAAGTGATAGTTTTTCGATGGTCGGCCATCTTGGATTTTCAATGGTTTATAGGCGTTACCACGCCACCTAGTGGTTCAACTTCGTAGATCGTCTCAGTTACGGAAAGGAAAATATACCTATAGCTTTTGAGACAAACCCTGTATTTATTGCTTTGTCCCCTGGAGTGCATGCCTGTGTTCATAGGGTACCCTATGTGTACAAGGTTTGACAACATGTCGGTACGTCAATTATTACGCCACTATCAACAGCAAAAACTTGTGTGACATGAATTGTTTTGATGACACACATGTAAGTATAGTGGGTGTTTCGAAAGTGTGTGCAGAAAAATGAGCCCGATCTTTTACGCCGTAAACAAAATATTACACGGTAAAAGATCTGGTTAATGGTTTTGGAAACACCCTATGTAAAGTTGAGTCACACGAAATATAGTAAAGAGGCCACGGAGCCTTCACAACTGAAAAGAAAGTAAAAAAAGGGGCAGCGTAGAAAAGTTTGGGAAACGCTGGTCTAAACAGTACATGTCACATGGCTGTGATAAACTGTGATAAAATCCATGTCACATTACGTGCCATTACACGTGAATCAATGCAGTACATTTGCAGTAACCCATACAACCTGTATTATACTTACTGAGGTATAGGTACTTACAAGCTGTATATTGTACTGAGGTATAGTTACTTACAACCTGTATATTAAGTAATGGAACTTACAACCTGTATATGAAGTAATGGAACTTACAACCTGTATATTATAACTTAAGTATAGGTACTTAACCGACCTGTCAATTAAAATGGAACGAACGAGTATGTACTTACAAAACCACTGACATGTGCCGACAGACAGTTAACATTCATCAAATTTTCGCCAGATGTTCAACTAACGAGCAGATAAAATTTGGTACCTACGTCATATCCACTCATAGGGGTACTTTTTTAACGAAGAAAGTCGTTTTTTTTTTTTTTAAAAAAAAAAGTAGGTAGGTAGGTAGTTAGGTACAAATTATTGAAAGATTAGATTGGAGTACCTACTTACTTTTATTACTTTTGTGGCATGCAAGTCAAATAATTCAAACTTCAAAGGCTCATTCATAAAAGGGAGGGTGTTATTTTACATTACACATTCCAAGTTTTGTCTCCGTGATGATGTACTTGCTTATATTATTTTAATTCGCTCAATATTCAGTATGTACTTACATAGGCTATTAGGCTATAATCTACAACACCATACTTATCCTACAGGATTTATTTTGGTCTCAGTCAGCAGTTGGGTGGGGGTGTGTCCCAATTTTTTTTTTTTTTTTTTTTTTTTTTTTTTTCCTCAAGATATTTGGGTGGTAGATTTATTTTTTCACCAGAACTTTTGTAAAGTTAAAGCACAGTTTCTATTGCCTTCAAACGATTTTTTGCACTTTGTTCGACTGATTTCATACAAGAAACTTGAAGAGCACCTTCGAATTCTGATAAGAATGGATTTAAGGTCAGTGTTAATCCTGTCAGGAGGTTCTGTTTGAGATAGGTTCACAGGATACCCCAAAGTTGATGAGGTGGAGGTCTCGGGTTAAGTTGGGGGAAGGTGAGGATGCAAAATAAAATGTGGTCAATGATTTTAATCCATTAAAAAAGCTTTCCAACCAGCAATCAAATAGAGAAAACACGAACTCCTATCTCCACGACATATTTCCAACTTTTCTAATTTTCCTTTTGAAAATTTGAAATTTGAAACTTTTCCCTGTTTTGTACTTTTTTCGTCAACAAACATCAGCTGATAACATTATCAGACAAGGCTCTTGAATATGGCAGGTGTGCTCATTGAGCTGTAATTTTTCTTTGAATAAAATTTCTCTAGATCGCGATGCTAAATTTAACTATTAGATAAAATAGGTATTTATTCAGATAATTTTGTTTTATCTACTTGATTTAAAAAAAAAAAAAACAAAAATTAAAATTATTTTCGAAAGAAAAGCAAATAATATTTTTTTAAAAGGCTAAACAATTAAACAATTTTTGTCCTGCCAAAATCTGTGCCTGGAAAAATCCGATGAAAAAGTACGCTTGGCAACAGCGCATTTCAAAAAATATTTTTGTGCTCGTTGATAGAAAAACAGAAAATTTTTGAAAAGGAAATCAGGAAAACTCGGAAAAGGGGAAAATTTGGAAACTGGTTTTCTTACTTTTCTTTTATTTCTCAGTTTGTGCTCTCTACTTTCTTTTGTCTGCTGTTGTTACGTTAAATCAAACCTTTATGTTAACGCAACCTAGACCCCAAAGTTTTCAATCGTTCTGAAGTTTTTACTCTTGTTTTAATTCCTATGTCAAAAAAACCCCATCTTGTTTGACTATTTTGTTCTCTCTGGAATCTGCAATAAGAATGCTCAATTATTGGTAAGTACCTACCTACAGTCTTGTCTTCCTGTTGGAAATCTTACCATCATCCTGGGTATCTCAAGAATCAGGTTCTTCAGCCACAGGAGAACACTGTCAAAATCAACGGAGAATCCTGCAAACAAAAGACCCGAGTTCCCATCACTAGAAAGTTGGTCAAACTGCTGACAGGTATGGTTGCATCAGACTTGAATTTTCATACCAGTACCCAGTACGTTGAATGCACCAGTTCCCTAAGGATCACTGAAGTTAAGCAATTTTGCTGATGGTTAGTACCTGGATGGTGACCATATCTGATGATTTACATACTGCTCAGCTGGGTTCCCAGCTCCACTCAGGTCAGGTAGCTTATTGCCAAATGGTGGGTGAAAACCCCTGTCATGAGATGACCTAAGTTGTTAAAAGTGACTATTCGTACCTACCTACTTAATTTTCCATTTTGTGGACAAATGCACCTTCCTCATCTACTCTCTTTGAGAATTTTGCAAATGCAAAGGCTTGAAAGGTATTTATAAAAATTGACCATAAGATGCAGTGGACACATTTCGTGCAATGTGAAACTTGCGTTCCACAATACTGATAATTTGACATGCCTTTTTACTTTCCTTATCTAGGCTTGCCAAATATCCAAAATGTCGATTCGGCACGCGAATCCGCGAACATAATTGCCAAATCCGCGAACATAATCGCAAAATCCGCGAACTAAATCGCCAAATCCCGACCATAATCGCCAAATCCGCGAACAAAATCGCCAAATCCGCGAACATAATCGCGAAATCCGCGAACATAATCACGAAATCCGCGAACATAATCGCGAAATCCGCGAAAAAAATCACCAAATCCGCGAACATAATCGCGAAATCCGCGAAAAAAATCACCAAATCCGCGAACATAATCGCGAAATCCGCGAAAAAAATCACCAAATCCGCGAACATAATCGCGAAATCCGCGAAAAAAATCACCAAATCCGCGAACATAATCGCGAAATCCGCGAAAAAAATCACCAAATCCGCGAACATAATCGCGAAATCCGCGAAAAAAATCACCAAATCCGCGAACATAATCGCGAAATCCGCGAAAAAAATCACCAAATCCGCGAACATAATCGCGAAATCCGCGAAAAAAATCACCAAATCCGCGAACATAATCGCGAAATCCGCGAAAAAAATCACCAAATCCGCGAACATAATCGCGAAATCCGCGAAAATAATCGCGAAATCCGCGAACATAATCGC
>NW_007380732.1:29123-30901 GCF_000475195.1 Diaphorina citri
GATTATTTTTTTAAAAAAAAAAAAAAATTGGTGGAAAAGATGGGGTTAAAAAAAAAAAAAAAAAAAAAAAATATGTACAAATTTGTACACAGTCCTGTCACACTTACAGGCTGTGAATCAATACTTCAATAAATAAATAACGCTCAAGTTTCTTACCCATTTTGTAACTGTGGTAGAGGCACCAGGTGGGGGAATAAACAGCAACTTTCTTGTAAACAATATTTTCACCTTTACATCATTTTAGAAAAATATTTGATAGAACTAAGCACCAAATACCTATTAAATACCAATACTTAAATTACTTATAAATTTAAACTATGTAAAAACACTGATTCTTATTTTTTTCCAATATCATTGTTGTGTTATAAGAAGTTCAAGTTTGTACTAGGTAAGTGGGGCACTTCTTATGCCTTCCTACACAGAAAATTGGAACTTTACCTACCTAGGTTATTGTGTGTGTATCACTTAAATTATTATATCAAAATTTTAAAAGGATTTACTTAGATTAAGATAAAGCTCAGTTTTATCGCACTAATTTTTTATTGATTCCCTCTCTTTTAGAGGGAGTCAATTAGTGCCTAATCTTGTATCAAACCAAAGTGATCTCTAGCTATTACTTATTTCAGTTACCTACTGCTGAGAAAACAATTAATGAACAATTAAATTGCCTCAGATCAAGTATAAGTACTTACATACTTCATTTTAGGGGGAAAAATGTACCTAGGTACTCAAATAACCCTATATTAGGCTAAAATATCTATTCTTAAAACACATTACATCTTATGGCCAAGTACCAAATGGTCTAACATGAGATCATTTTATAAAATTAATTTCTATTTATAAGAAGTTCAAGTTTGTACTAGGTAAGTGGGGCACTTCTTATGCCTTCCTACACAGAAAATTGGAACTTTACCTACCTAGGTTAGTGTATGTGTATCACTTAAATTATTATCTCAAAATTTTAAAAGGATTTACTTAGATTAAGATAAAGCTCAGTTTTATCGCACTAATTTTTTTATTGATTCCCTCTCTTTTAGAGGGAGTCAATTAGTGCCTAATCTTGTATCAAACCAAAGTGATCTCTAGCTATTACTTATTTCAGTTACCTACTGCTGAGAAAACAATTAATGAACAATTAAATTGCCTCAGATCAAGTATAAGTACTTACATACTTCATTTTAGGGGGAAAAATGTACCTAGGTACTCAAATAACCCTATATTAGGCTAAAATATCTATTCTTAAAACACATTACATCTTATGGCCAAGTACCAAATGGTCTAACATGAGATCATTTTATAAAATTAATTTCTATATTAGTATTTTATTTTTACCTTGTTGTTTTACACAACTACCTATTGGCTCAATGTTACCCCTATCAATTGACAAACACCTTATCTTTATCTTAAGCCAGGCAAATCAAATCAGTACTGGGTATGTGAAAAAAAGGGCATTGTGTTGAATTGGCAATAAGTAGGTATCTCCTTTCAAGAACTAGTGTGTCTCAATCTGTGTACAAATTGTCTCTAGTGAGTAGGCACATAGGTACTCTAAGAATGAGACTGCTTGAAATACCCTGTATACTGAAAATATTCTAGGTCAAGTCAGTAAACAGGTAGGTAAGTACTTACAGTAGGTGCCTACTTGAAAAAAAAAGCTTCATGATAGAAAAATTGGTTGGGTATGTACAATTGCTTGTTTCCTTTTTTCCCCTCCAAACAAATTACTTGAGCTTTTTATAATTTTGACCCACCTACAACATGTTAGTAGCACTGTCAAA
>NW_007380733.1:0-4224 GCF_000475195.1 Diaphorina citri
AAAAAAAAGGTCGCACGAGCTAAGATCGGTTGAGGAGGGAGGAAAATCAGATTGGGTGCGAAACTTCCTGAGCATTAGTCAAAAATTCACTACTAGAAATGCCACCACAGCCAAAGCTCGATGTTGCAGGGTCCGCGACAACATTGTAACAAAACCTTATTTTGTTCTGAACTCAGTGATGTTCATTTCAACAAGCTACGACAAGTTATAACAAAGTTAATATGGGCAAATCAAATTCGTCAGGTAACGCTGGGTCACCCTGTATTTTACACGATTTTTTCTTTGTGCAAAATATTTAGAGATTAAAAAAATGTACATAAATGACAAAGTAAAAATGTACGTAAATATTAAGTAAAAATCAAATAAGTCAACTCCTCATGGAACTACAACGATTCCAAAAGACCACACGTACCTATCACAAAATGAACATATATTGGTATTAAAAAAAAAAAACTAAATTAAAAAGAACGACCTACGAAAATATGAAAGACACTTAAGGTTTATGCACCCCCTATCGACAGTTCAATGAGTTATTCGGAGAACATAATAATATGTAATAATAATAATAGGTGCATAATATAGTAACAATAATATCATTAATTACAATAAAAGTTCCTGAAAAGTATCTACTAATGTGTACTTATATATGTAGGAATATCAGAAAGACATTGCTAAGTTACAAGAAATAAACCAGTATTCTTATTCTTAACTCAAGAGATTCCTAATACTAATAATGAAAGTAACAATAAGACAAGAGAATAATAATAACGTCAAGAGAGATGGAGTCCAAGACACATTAAATGGCACTCAAGACGGCTGACTCTAAGGAAAATATCAATTGCGGCTGTTCCTATTCAAAATTCCAAACCCACCTATCCTTAGGAACATTGTTTATTCTAGGATAGAAAAATCTGGTGTGAACATCACACGAACTTAGTGTTCTCCGGAAAAGTTGCCAAATTTTATATACGCCGTTAATCCAGACACCCATTCAAGTTGTTAACGCCGCTAATGTCGCCGCTTGGCATTTTTAAACCAATTTTGGACAACAATCAAGGCGTCCTTCTTTTGTCCGCTGTGATTTTTGAATATGGAATCTGAAAAAAGAAAAAAAAAAGGAAGCACATTCATTCCCTTTGTAAGATCATAGTTTAGTTTAGTTTAGTTTTTATTTTTTTTTGTACATAAAATATATAAACATATATAGGTACAACGAACTGTAACTGCTATGGTTTTATCGCCCCGAGATCGAAGAGAGAAGGAAGACAGGATAGGAGAAAGCCAGCCGTTCCCAGAACGAACATTATCCCATCAGGATAAAATCCGCCCCGGGCGGGAATCGAACTCGCGGCCCATTGAAAAGGTAACAAAATTTGCTACAAGTCTCGCACATTTGGAAACGCCTTCCCTCCAAAACTTGAGGCTTGAGGAAAAGATTTTTTTGTACCTCTTTAAAAGCTAGCATTTTTTCAATTCAAATTTCCACTGAAACCCATTTAATTTCTCCTGATAGAAAAGTACCCCCTTTTGTCCTCTTTAATTCCATTATCTTGAATTTGTTCTTGACAAGTCGTTCAAGGGACACCCTGTATTAGTAGGAAAAAAAATTCTCTTTTATTCCAGCAGTAGGCTACTACTTTTACTGTGGTCCAATTCTCAAATTATATTGAGGAAAAGATTGAATACCTCGACTGGGATTGAACCCACACCCTCCTGGTTACCAGGCAAGCGTCTTGACCACTACACCACCGAGGCAGGATATAAGCTATACGTACGGTCGGCCACTACTCGGTTTCGAAATTGTCTCTTTTTTCCGACTTCTTTCCTTTTTCTACAGTAAGAGATAACGGGTTAAGTCGCTTTCAGATTTCGACGATTTGTTGTTGTTGTTCGATTACTTTTAAGAAAGACGGGGTAAAAATTATTTAGAGAATTCGTAGTCGGTCCTTAAAAGGAAAGAATCGACACACGTCCCATCTTTTATTGTTACACAACGATCGATTAATCGACGTAGAAGTCATTACGTAATTATAAAAATCGAAGACATGAACACATTATTATGTATTATTTTAATACATGTACAGTATATCGCATTATTCTACATCATGCGATGAAAGTAATTTAAATTGAACTCTAAGTGATACCTGGTCTATTCACGACTGTAGTAACTCCATGGGATGTTATACAAACTCCCAACACCGGTTTTACACTTCAAAACCAATGTAAAAAATAGTCATAACTCATTAAATAATAATAATTAAGTATTTATATGCCTCCCAACACCTGCGGTAAACAGTATCGATGTTCGATGTATAAGATACATACTAAGAAGATCAGAAGTATCATCGCGAGTCTCTTAAAAAAAAGGGATGGATTATGTCCCAGCCCGATCTGATACTTACCCTAGTTAAAAAATGAAAAAATCGGATAGGGGAGATATTATTCCTTACATCGACAAAGGAGAATACAGGATCGTAACAGATGTGTTATCGTTTAAAATCCGCGTACTTCCAACTCAAATACATAGTCCATCCGAACCGATCCTGAGATTTTTTCTGTGACCTGATCCATTAGTCCTCCGCACACCCAAGTTTAGTTTCAGATTGCGATGAGTTAGTTCATGCGTGTTGGGATTCGTGTACGGGTATACTTACTATACCTTACTTGTTAGTCCAATATCGATATGGACATGACGCCTTAATGGTTTTCTTAGTATAGTAATCATAGATATTATGTTCCACAGGAAATACTGCTGAAAGTTCTTGTTTAAGTCTATGTACCCTTAATCGTGATTCCATGTCACTACACGACAAAAAAAAAAAAATTGATAAGTGTTATATACCAAAATCACTATATTTGTCCTCATTTACAACCTATTCATTTGTTAAGACGTACAATTTCCCATTGACAAGCCTGAAGGTGTTCTTTCAGGACAAAGAATCATTGATTTAAAACCGTATGGCCTCTTCGAGACTTACGCAAACCTGGGACATTGGTTCGAAGCCATGCGATAATTTTCGCAGTAAAAGGAAAAAGGATAAATCATTGTCCCAATTGGGTGAATCAAATTTGACGTCTTTTTCCTTTATTTCAGCCTGTTTTTCTCTGTTAAAGTTTCTGGTTATTCACCGAAGCTAACTTTTACGTATCGGAAATTTAGTTTAAAAGAGACGGAGTCAAACCCTCTTCACAGTTTCTCTGAACCCGGATCGGCGTAAAAGTTACATAGTAGTATAAAAATAATATATCAACAAATATTCAATATTTTTTTTTTTATTTCCGCAAAGTTTCTCCGTCCATATTCTATGTCAATTGGTATTGGAAAGTTATTTAAATTAGAACTCTATGTGATACCTAGGTCTATTCAGACTGTAGATACTCCATGGATGTTCAAAACTCCAAACAGTTTCAATATTGAGACAAGTTCGTAAGAAATATCATAATTAAATTAAATAATAATAAGTAAGATATTGTAAGATTCAAATGAGGTTAAAATATGAGGTGTTTCAAAATGTTTTAAACACACTTAAGAGTTGAACTTCATTATTTAAAAAAAAGGGGGTTAAAAGTGTCACATGCCCGATCTGATACTACCTAGTTAAAAATGAAAGGAATGGATAGGATATTATTCCTTACATGACAAAGGAGAAATACAGGATCTTAATCAGATTCGTTATGTTTTAAATCCGGGTACTCCAACACAAATACATAGTCCAATTCCGAACGATCCTGTCTTTTTTCTGTCTTTTCTTCTCCCCCTCCCTCTAGTTAAGTTCGGATCGGATGGATGATGTCTTGGTGTTGGATTTCGTGTACGTATATTTAAATACCCATACTTGTTTATTGAGAATAAAAATGGGGCAACGTTTTTAATGGTTTTAGTGTAGTATCCATGGATATTGAAAGTTGAAATATGCTTTCTGGGTTTGGTGTGGCCCCCTAAATCGAGATGAATGCCACTACACGACCAAAGACAAAAAAAAAAAATTGGATAAGTGATTAGAAGACAAAATAAAGGAGAGGGGTCTCATTTACCACCTATGGACTTATGTTGAGAGGACATGTTGCATAGACAAAGCGAACGGGACATGCCCGACAAAGAAAAGATAAAACGGTGGGCTCTCGAGGACTGAGGCAAACTGGGACATGAGTTCGAGACCTGGTAGTTCTCGCAGTAAAAGGAGAGGAAAACCGTTCCATTCTCTAAACTCAAATGGGACATCT
>NW_007380733.1:8253-14138 GCF_000475195.1 Diaphorina citri
TAAAGGCATGCTTTTAGGCCTATAGATGCTTGAGAGAGCTGGATGAGCTGAGAGTCTCACTCTTTTAGCTGCGTCGCGGCCATTTTATAAGTTGAGCTAATTAAGGTGATGCTCACATGTTGGGCTCAACCGTATTTATTAGCTGCATCTTTTATTAGCTCTTAAACTTTTCAGCGTGAGCTTATGGTAGTGGTATTCTTACATGAGTTACGTTGACATGGTCCACATGTTTAATTATTAATTTTACACTGACATGGGCACATGGTAGGTTAACAGTTTTACAGGTCATATGACATGTTTAATCTATCATACGTTTACATTGACATGACATGTAGTTAATTAAGCTCCATTGCCCCATAGAACGGATGAGCCATGACGGCACTGTATCGTACAACGAAGCGATTGTAGTTTTTTTGTGAAACCCAGGGGAAAAGTTAGGATTTCCTCTGTTCTACACAACCACCCACACCCAACTCACCCACCCATACACACCCCCACAAAAAAAAATGTTGAAATAGCTGAAAAAAAAGAAAAGTTTATGGATGAAAAATTCCAAATGGTGTGTATATTTCGTTTGCCAAAAGTATGTCGCCACTGTTTTTTTACATGGCATATATAAAAGATCTTATTAGTCAACGGAATGAACCACCCACAAAGGTTTCAGGTAATCTCGTCCTTTTTACTCCTGGGTTTGTCTTAAAAAGAAAAAGAAGATGCTGAATGATTCTGTACAGTACAGTTACATTTATACTATCTAATTGTACAGTATAGTTACATTTATACAATCTGATTGTACAGTACAGTTACATTTATACTATCTAATTGTACAGTATAGTTACATTTATACAATCTGATTGTACAGTACAGTTACATTTATACTATCTAATTGTACAGTATAGTTACATTTATACAATCTGATTGTACAGTACAGTTACATTTATACTATCTAATTGTACAGTATAGTTACATTTATACAATCTGATTGTACAGTACAGTTACATTTATACTATCTAATTGTACAGTATAGTTACATTTATACAATCTGATTGTACAGTACAGTTACATTTATACTATCTAATTGTACAGTATAGTTACATTTATACAATCTGATTGTACAGTACAGTTACATTTATACTATCTAATTGTACAGTACAGTTACATTTATACAATCTAATTGTACAGTACAATACCTAAGTACGTACAACTACAGGGTGACCCAGCGTTACCTGACGGTTTTTAAAATGATACTTTAAGTTCAATTTTCAAGATAAAAGGGTGATATTTATTTTAATTGAAAGATAACAAAATAAGGTTTGTTTTTTGGGGTATTTTGTTTGTGATGGTGATCAGGTGTGGAAGACAGCGCTAGCCGAAAAATCGTCATTTTGAAAACGCTCAATCTGGTGCAAAATTCGACATACTGTCTCTAGCATTTCCTGGACTATAGCTCGAATTTCTCGATGAAAAGCACCCGTTAACTCATCCAGAATCCTTGTTTTATAAATATAAACCTTGTTTTTTACGTAGGTATTTCCAAAAGAAAAAAAAAAGGTCGCACGAGCTAAGATCGGTTGAGGAGGGAGGAAAATCAGATTGGGTGCGAAACTTCCTGAGCATTAGTCAAAAATTCACTACTAGAAATGCCACCACAGCCAAAGCTCGATGTTGCAGGGTCCGCGACAACATTGTAACAAAACCTTATTTTGTTCTGAACTCAGTGATGTTCATTTCAACAAGCTACGACAAGTTATAACAAAGTTAATATGGGCAAATCAAATTCGTCAGGTAACGCTGGGTCACCCTGTATTTTACACGATTTTTTCTTTGTGCAAAATATTTAGAGATTAAAAAAATGTACATAAATGACAAAGTAAAAATGTACGTAAGTAAATATTAAGTAAAAATCAAATAAGTCAACTCCTCATGAAACTACAACGATTCCAAAAGACCACACGTACCTATCACAAAATGAACATATATTGGTATTAAAAAAAAACTAAATTAAAAAGAACGACCTACGAAAATATGAAAGACACTTAAGGTTTATGCACCCCCTATCGACAGTTCAATGAGTTATTCGGAGAACATAATAATATGTAATAATAATAATAGGTGCATAATATAGTAACAATAATATCATTAATTACAATAAAAGTTACAATAAAAGTACAAGAAAAAAGTTACAAGAAATAAACCAGTATTCTTATTCTTAACTCAAGAGATTCCTAATACTAATAATGAAAGTAACAATAAGACAAGAGAATAATAATAACGTCAAGAGAGATGGAGTCCAAGACACATTAAATGGCACTCAAGACGGCTGACTCTAAGGAAAATATCAATTGCGGCTGTTCCTATTCAAAATTCCAAACCCACCTATCCTTAGGAACATTGTTTATTCTAGGATAGAAAAATCTGGTGTGAACATCACACGAACTTAGTGTTCTCCGGAAAAGTTGCCAAATTTTATATACGCCGTTAATCCAGACACCCATTCAAGTTGTTAACGCCGCTAATGTCGCCGCTTGGCATTTTTAAACCAATTTTGGACAACAATCAAGGCGTCCTTCTTTTGTCCGCTGTGATTTTTGAATATGGAATCTGAAAAAAGAAAAAAAAAGGAAGCACATTCATTCCCTTTGTAAGATCATAACTGACTAATTTCGTTTTACTACATACACACCACCACCACTAAGTTAGTAGTAGTTCTGTGAACTGTATACCTCACTCAGACTCTTTTGTCCAAGCTGAGACGACTGTACGCATGAATTTATCGAATTAGAAAACAAGTACATACCTATAAAATCGGAGCAGGCAACAGCGAGTTATAGCGGAACAAACAAATATTCAAACTAAATAGAAAACGGTCGAGTTAAAACGTAGACCTTCACTTCACGGTCACGATCAATTAAATAGATGGTTTTAAGTAGTTGCCTACTTGCCTAGCGGTCTAGTAATAATATGTTAAAATCTAGTAGAGGTAGAGAGAGAGAGAGAGAGAGAGAGAGAGAGAGAGATAGAGAGAGGGGGAGGGAGAGAATTGTAGAACTATCTTACCTAGCAGTATCGAGGAAAAGCACTCGAACCCGGCCAACCCGACCTTCTCCCTTGACCCTCCCCAACACAAACATTCTGCCAACCGATTGTGTATGGTATGGTGGAGGAGGGCCAAGGTGGTCTGCCGCAAGTCTTTGCCCTTTATTCGTTGAAGGGTTTTTTCCTGTTAACAAAGAAGAAAAAAAGGGAAAAAATTAACACACTAGATTATTGAATCCCACCCAAAGGAAATGTAGCGCCCATTAAAATTTTAAATTCTTTGTTGAAATATTGTTGGGAAAAAGAATGGAAAATCATCTTTTTCCCCCCTCCTTATGATTATTAATGTCAAGGCGGTCTCTTCTCGATCCCTTGTGTGCCGCGTCCATTTTAGTTTAGGACTATTGTACTATTTCAAACTCCTTTCTTTTTCTTTTTTCCCTTCCTCTTTCTATTACAACTAACTTTTTAGGCTGATGATTCCCCTTAGTCGGCACAACCTCAATACATTATGTATTGAGGTTGTTTATGTAATGAACATTATGAATTGAGGTTCAGACAAAGGGTAAACGTCTCCTTATTAGAATAGAATTTTACTGATCGTAAAAAAAAAAAAAAAAAAAAAATTCAAAAAAAGTTATTATTTGTAATGTAAATGTATCTATATTATGAAATAAGGAGATGTGTAAAAAGAAAAAGAAGAAGAAAAAAAATGTAACAACTATTCAAATGAAGAAGTCTAAACAGCAAAGCAACTGCAGGAGCCATTTTTTTTTTATTATTATTATTCAGAGCCTAGTTTACTTACGACGGATGACTTGAATTCGGGCTCTTCTTTCAGTCTCCGCTCCACATTTTCCACATCCTCCATACTTCTCATGGGGAACACCCCCTGTACAGAGTCATGTTCTGGTGGAGAGACGCCGGATGACACCGAAGCTTCTTTCTCATTGAGCTTGAATAATATCGTCGCAATATTGCGATCGATATTATCCAAACGTCGCAGAACCTCTGTTGGAAGAGAAAAACAGAAACTTAAATAAGAAAAGTGCTAAGAACACCAGCCAAGATGTATGGCAGTAATCCGTTAAGCTAAGAAAAGAAAAAGTCAAGGTTATTATAGGATGGGATTATTACTCTATCGGCGCTGGCCGTATCATATCAACTACTCAAATTCACTTCACCCAGCCTCAGAGGGCTCACGAAAAAGCCAGTATAATGTGAGTAGAGTAGTGTTCAGACCCGGGGCGTATGGGAGTAGTCTTATTTTTTTTTAAGAGTTTGACAGAGGGAACTGTAACTGCTATTGTTTTATCGCCCCGAGATCGAAGAGAGAAGGAAGACAGGATAGGAGAAAGCCAGCCGTTCCCAGAACGAACATTATCCCATCAGGATAAAATCCTCGCGGCCTAGCGCTTACAAGGCAGACGCACTACCAACCAAGCTAACTAGGCTGGCAAGGAGTAGTCTTAAATCCCCTCTATTGTAAATTAAATACCTTTTTAATCAAGTATGTACATATACATATTATATTAAGAGTATTTACCTGGATCCGAATGCAGTATGAGGCCTTCTTGTATACCATTATCCTCATCATTAATGGCCATCACAGCAATGTTATCTGCTGGAGCAGTGTAATCTGCAGGTGAATAAGCAAAGAGAATTTCTTACTTTTAATGGCCGGGTCCCCAAAGAGAGTTCAATTTTTGGATTAAGCAATCTAATTGGTTGATAAACAAGCTGGGCCCGTCCCTCCGGGAATTTTTTAGTCCGTAGTTTATTCGATCGTGATTAAAGAAAATCACGACCTATGTACCTACTACCTACCTAATTTGTTTAATATTCAGTTTAATATTATTCTTGATTTGATTTTTCGATTTTACTTTCATGTAATGATTTAAAATCAAGACTAGAGCCCGTTCTCCCTTTATTCCCAATATAAGGTTTAAGTCACCCATCCATTTATTGGCCTTGCTCGGCGTAGCTTAACATAGGTAACGCTAAAACCGGTCTTAAATGATCGACTGAAGTGTTATCCAAAACTTTCTCGCTTTGAGTTCATAGGTCGTCGCGACAAATTTCAAGATCAGAGACTACGCACTACAAAAAGTTGCTTGTCTACGCTTCTAATGTACAACGGGTCTAAAGGAATGAAAATGGAAATTCTCCTGAAATTTTAGCTCTTGACTATACGTTAACCATGTTATGTTTTATGTAAACTATGTATTTATGTCAATGTAATGTTCTATGTACTTTCTATGTATGTTCTATGTATACGTTCTATGTATGCAGGGGACATGGCGTGAACTAATTAACTTGCCGGAAAATTTATCAAATCACGGGAAAAACGTTTTGCCTAACTAAATTTTATTCGGGATAGGGGAGCGGTACCACGTGTGTGACACTAATCCTAATGTAGGCCCCACATTTTAAAGAATTTCCTAGTTAAAATTCTACAATAGACAGGACGAAATTACGCAGACGTTCACCAGTGAAGGGTTAAATAGATTGGAAGATGTGTTATCTCTGGCCGGGTGGGTATCACACTGCATTCGTACGCCGGAGGTTCCAGGTTTGATTCCTGGTGGGGTCGAAGTTTTTTTTTTTTTTTTGCTCTGTGCTCGGGGAGCACTCAGCCTCGTGAGGCGTTACCAGTGGTTACATATTGAATTAATGAGAAATACCTAATAGTAAAGGAGGCACTTAGTAATGCTGTGATACCCACTGAAGTTGTGGAGAAGCTCTCTGCTTCACCACAGATAATTCATGGCTTGACTGGTTTTATTTTGATATATTTTAATCCATCTTTTCATGTTTTTTTTTTTTTTTTTTTTTTTTTTTTTTTGTGT
>NW_007380733.1:14220-22573 GCF_000475195.1 Diaphorina citri
CTTTATTGGACTCATTTTATCATCAAATAGTTTCCTCGCCAGTATTATTTATATTTAAGCTAATTATCAATTGATACGTTGAAATTGGATACTTACGAGTTGGTTATTTATCCCGACTAGGAGTTTCGTCTATTTCACGGGATAGTCGGGATAAATAACCAACTCGTAAGTAAGTATCCAATTTCATAAATAACCCAAGTAAAAAACCTATGCATAGTATATAAATGTGGTAAATGATATGATATTAAGTCTAAATCCCAATGAAATCTTTTCTCTTTGGTAATGCTACCTCTCATGCATATACAGAGCGGATACTCATTCCCTACAGTACAAATTTTAGATTCGAACCCACACCTTCGGGGTGCAAAGCTAGTGTGATAACATCTACTGAGATCATATTTTCAATTACCCGTATTCACAGGTTTCAAAACCTCCTCAAGAATCAGTCTTTTCTGACTGTCAGGTATCATGGGAGCAGTCTTCGTTGGTCTCTTTGGTCTAGACGACATATCTAAACACACAGAAATATACAATAAATTGTATAATTTACGAGTAAATCATATTTGTATAATTTACGAGTAAATCATATTCTGTACCTACCTAAAACACTAAAGAAGAAGAATTACTCTTACCACGTAGAAAAAAGTATACAAGTGTAACAATGTGATATTTGATCTCACGTTAGAATGGACAAAAAGCAATATTAGTTTACCTGAGGCAGGTCCTGGAGGAGTGCGGGTCCTGGAGGAGAATGCACATGGAGGTGCAACACCAACTCCACGTGATTGCAGCCGAGGTGATCTGCGCACAGGACTATGAACGTTGAACATACTGAATTCTGTGTCTTCTGAAATTTTAGGAGAAAGGCAATATAGAGGAACCAACCTTTAACTATTGTAATTATTTGGCATAAAGTACAAAAGGTTTACAGTCTCTTTTATGCACTTCAAAACCCAATTTCATAAACTTACAATTTTAGGGACTTGGGTTTTTACGGAAATATGAGCTTCTTCTACTATCAGCTTTTTTTCTTTTGCAGGATAGATCCTAAACTCTCCGGAGATTCTCGAGATTTCGTTCAATAAAATGAAGTTTGAAACACAATATGAGGAAATGACCTTTTGAATATGAATGTAACCTATGCATAGTTACTATTAATGAATTTATTTAACTAGACGACATATCTAAACACACAGAAATATACAATAAATTGTATAATTTACGAGTAAATCATATTTGTATAATTTACGAGTAAATCATATTCTGTACCTACCTAAAACACTAAAGAAGAAGAATTACTCTTACCACGTAGAAAAAAGTATACAAGTGTAACAATGTGATATTTGATCTCACGTTAGAATGGACAAAAAGCAATATTAGTTTACCTGAGGCAGGTATTACTATCGTAATAATAAAGGAAGGACGGGCTAAAAAATAATTATTTCTGGAAATCAGAATGGACCCAAGAATTTAGCCAGCGTAGCTTAACATAGGTAACGCTAAACCGAAGCGAATACAATAGCAATAGCCCGTCCACTATACCTTTTTTTTATTACTATCGTAATAATAAAGGAAGGACGGGCTAAAAAATAATTATTTCTGGAAATCAGAATGGACCCAAGAATTTAGCCTGAACGGAGTTCAAACTCAATTTGTGAACCCAGCCATAATACAACAGTCTTCTTCTTTCTTCTTTGCCTTTTCTCGTGTTTTAACGGGGTCGGTTTTTTTCAGAATTTTCTAATACAACAATATAGGGAACCTAATAGTTTAATTTAACCTAAACCATATGATATAAGTATAGAAACTTAAAAAGTAATAATTTTGACCAAAAATCCTGTTTTTTCTCCTTTAAGTATAGACACACATCATTAGTACAAATGATTGGTCCGAATCTCAAGATAATACTGAACTTCTGTGGCTACTCATAACTGAAGGAGGGGAAAGGGAGGAAAGTATACAAGTGTAACAATGTGATATTTGATCTCACGTTAGAATGGACAAAAAGCAATATTAGTTTACCTGAGGCAGGTCCTGGAGGAGTGCGGGTCCTGGAGGAGAATGCACATGGAGGTGCAACACCAACTCCACGTGATTGCAGCCGAG
Source organism: Diaphorina citri (assembly GCF_000475195.1). NCBI lineage: Eukaryota > Metazoa > Arthropoda > Insecta > Hemiptera > Psyllidae > Diaphorina > Diaphorina citri. The sequence continues at coordinate 16,327 of NW_007380733.1, forward strand.
GTGATCTGCGCACAGGACTATGAACGTTGAACATACTGAATTCTGTGTCTTCTGAAATTTTAGGAGAAAGGCAATATAGAGGAACCAACCTTTAACTCTCCGGAGATTCTCGAGATTTCGTTCAAAAAAATGAAGTTTGAAACACAATATGAGGAAATGACCTTTTGAATATGAATGTAACCTATGCATAGTTACTATTAATGAATTTATTTAATTATGACGTCCTTTGTAAATACTATTTTACTCAGGTTATTTCTGAAATTGGATACTTACGAGTTGGTTATTTATCCCGACTAGGAGTTTCGTCTATTTCACGGGATAGTCGGGATAAATAACCAACTCGTAAGTAAGTATCCAATTTCATAAATAACCCAAGTAAAAAACCTATGCATAGTATATAAATGTGGTAAATGATATGATATTAAGTCTAAATCCCAATGAAATCTTTTCTCTTTGGTAATGCTACCTCTCATGCATATACAGAGCGGATACTCATTCCCTACAGTACAAATTTTAGATTCGAACCCACACCTTCGGGGTGCAAAGCTAGTGTGATAACATCTACTGAGATCATATTTTCAATTACCCGTATTCACAGGTTTCAAAACCTCCTCAAGAATCAGTCTTTTCTGACTGTCAGGTATCATGGGAGCAGTCTTCGTTGGTCTCTTTGGTGTAGACGACATATCTAAACACACAGAAATATACAATAAATTGTATAATTTACGAGTAAATCATATTCTGTACCTAAAACACTAAAGAAGAAGAAGAAGAATTACTATTACCACGTAGAAAAAAAGTATACAAGTGTAACAATGTGATATTTGATCTCACGTTAGAATGGACAAAAAGCAATATTAGTTTACCTGAGGCAGGTCCTGGAGGAGGAAGAAGAAGTATTACTATTATCTCGTAGAAAAAATGATGATGATGATGATGATGATGATGATGATGATGATGATGATGATGATGATGATGATGATGATAAAAACTCATTCATAGTAGAGGAGGTATCCACTATGTCACAGAATGGACTTCTACAGTAATGAACTTACTCGGTTCCCGCTTTGGAGGAGGAGGAAGGGAGTCATCCTCTTCCAAGGAACTATCATCTTCAAGAAAACGCTGAGGCCTCCTTATTTGTCTCTTGCTCTCCTCCTCAGAATCGTCCAGGTTAGATGTCTCTTCGGCTTTGGGAAGTTTTTTTTTTCGGGCAACATCGAAATCATCTGGCAAAAACCATAAAATCAGAGAATGGAAAAGAAATTAAATAAAGTCCGGGGACCCCTGGACCATTCGTTCCGAGAACGAATCTTATTTGTTTAGGATCAAATCCGCAAATGGGCGGGAATCAAACCAGCGACCTAGCGCTTACAAGGCTGACACGTTACACTGAATGCTGACCAGGCTTAGCTTAGATATTGTTCTTCTTTTAGTCCTAATCATGTAATCATTACATTTCTTCCACCTCATCTTCTTCTTGAACACGTCTAGTTCCACATATGTACCTACATAAAACTATTTATCAAATACCCGAGTAAAGTAGACACTATGTTTTACAGTGATTCTTAGATCATCATGTCTGGCAAGTTAGTTAAAAAAAAAAAAAAAAAAAAAAACTCACCGAACCCCAAGGCAGGAAATAAGCTATACATACAGTCGGCCACTATTTGGCTTTGAAATTGTCTCTTTTTTCCAACTTCTTTCCTTTTTCTACAGGGTACACTCAAATCTCTTACCTTGCCAAAAGGAGAGGAAAATGGCGCTCTTGATGGTACAGAGCTTGAGTACAGGGTCAAACGGAGTCAGGAGCTCTCGGGTGGCAAAATAGAAAAGAAACAGCCCGTACAAAGCAAGCGAAACAGATACGTTGTACAGGAGAGTTGTATACAGGGTCAAACGGAGTCAGGAGCTCTCGGGTGGCAAAATAGAAAAGAAACAGCCCGTACAAAGCAAGCGAAACAGATACGTTGTACGCATTCTCCGAAGATAGGGGGGTGTGGCTTTTAGCCAAAGCCGTCACCCGATCTAACCTCTTGGGATAAAGAATCGGTACTACTTTTCCTTTTGAACGATCGGCTGTTTGTATCCAAGTGGACGAGCACAACGACACTTCTTCCTTGGACTTTCCATCGTTGATGAAAGTTACAATCGAGTACATTTCTGAAAAGAACAAAAAGGCATCTTCTGTAATTATGGAGCCCAATGTAACATTGTATTTGTCCAGTGCAGCATTGAGGTTTCAATGTTTACTCTAATGAAAATCTAAATAATCCAACCCTCTAATCCTTCCCTCGTGGGACCAGTTAGGGTGTTTTAGACCTTCTCATAACTACTCCCTGTCCTCAAGAGGCTGAGTGGGTCTTGAAATCATTTAAAAAGCGATAAAGGCTTAAGGCTAAGAACTGATCCGTCATCTAGCGGGTAACGTTCACCAGTAACAATTTATTCACGTTTTTTTTTTTTTTTTTTTTTTTTTTTTTTTTTTTTTTTTTTTTAACAATGAATGGGTACTTACCTACTTAGTTGATGGATCACTAATTCAATGTAGGATTTCTGGAATTTATGCATTGATTTCTTAATTTCTTGTATTTATTTATTTTCGCCTTTTACCGTGTACAGACGGGGTCGGCGTTTTTCGACAGCCTCTCAATCACTCCTAACAAGGGTGATTGCTTTGGGCTGACATTTGGTTTCGGCTACAATTTTTACTCAACTTTTGCCATTTTATTTTTTTCAGCAAGGCTGGTATACTCCCTGTTTGAAGTTCCCCAGCCAGGCTAAGCTGGTCTACTCCCTGTTTAACGTCCCCCAGCTAGACAGTTCTTGAGCAAATCATATATGCATAATTTCAACAGCTGCTAATTCATTTTGGGTGGGGTATGGAAGGATGTACAGTTTAGTTTTTACACTGGATAAATCATGAATTTCATTATGGGAGGTTTTATTTTTCAGCAAATAAATTCCTATATCACCTGATTCCATTGGTTCTTCAAAAACGTTTTCTAAAGATTTGTAGCATTTTCCATAGATTTTTGCCGAGTTGTTGACAGTGAAAATGTTCTCAATCATAATAGCAGTGTTATTTTTTAAGAGAAAACATTTGTTTCCAATTCCTCTTGTATTCAGCAGGGCATTTTTTACATAAGCTCTTGTGTACTGAGGAATATCTGGAGACAGCATAGCTGGCAGCGGTCCGTTTTTATGCTGACTACTTTCTAATATGCCATCAGATTTCGCTTCCCAAAAACAATCTTCTGCTCCTTCTTTGTACCGGTTGTGAATTTGTTGCAGGGGTAGGTTAGTTTTGGAAACCAATTGCTTCAATTTAAAAAGATAATTCTCGAACTTGAATGCACTCATAGTATCCAAAGTGCCATGTTCTTTCACGTCGTCAGTCAAGTGTAGCAGGCTATGTACATTGAACGACATATTTTCTTTGAAGTACAGAATTTTAAATGTTAGGACAAAATGTTCTAATAATTTGTGAGCATAGTCCAAGTCATCTCCTTTACATAGAAGTCTAATAGCACACAAGAGTGACACAAAGTTACTCAACACTGATTTGTGGACCACATCTTTCATAACAAAGTAACCGGTGTATAGAAGGAACTGCCTGTATTCCGTGGCTTTCCATTTTGTATAATATTTTAGGGATTTTGGCTTTCTGCAAAATTCAGAGGGAGTGAACTTTTTCATTTTAAGTAATTTATCTGACATAGCATCAATTTTGAAGGCAGGTAATGAATGGTTCATTTTTGGTCTCTGCCAAAGCACCAACAACTTTTTCATAATGCCAAGACATACAAGATGCATGTAATCAAGAGGCACATTTTTAATAAAGTTGAAGCCGAACAAATGCTGCAAAGGTGTTGGACCTCGATGGAACTGATCATCGTCCAACCTTCTATACTCTGCATCAGTTCTCGGAGATGACCCTGAAGCTGAAGTATTTGACAACCCTCGTAAAACCCTCTTACGAGGGTAACTGCTTGTTTAACCATAAACATTCCTTGGATTTTTAGCAACCTGAGAGGACAGTAAAACCTAGAAGAGAGAAAATATGGTCTCCCTTCTACTTACTTTACATTTGTAGCATTTACATTTGAGACCTCTCACCTCTCTCTTATTACTTAAACACATGGTAAAGTTGCAATTTCACCTTAATGCTCCAACTGAAAAAACTTTTTTTGAGGGAAGATACTTGCTTTAGGACTGTTTTACATGTAGTTTTAAGGGGTGCAATGTAAAAAAAAGAAGACCAAAAGTTGAAAAATAGGTCTTTCTATCAATTTTCTTTATATATATACATACATATACATATTGAGGTTATAAACATAAAGTAAATAGGAGGGAGACTTACTCTTGTTTCTATAAGGTGTGATAGAAGGGAGCATTCTCCTTCATATAAAATGATGATAGCAGGGAGTATAAGAGGGTGATAAAAGTGTGTATTAATTTTCCCTTCTATGGGGTGATAAAAGCCTAGTATTCTTCCTTTTTGAGATGATAGACTCCATTTTATCAACTTGAAACTACATTTAGACTGGTTTCACTGTGAAACCAGTGCAACAGGATAAATGTATAGTTCTCTCTCCATCACTTTGCTGTGGGATTAGTTTTTGCAACACATGAACTAAGCCAAAATGTAAATATATCCCAGGGGTCATTTCCTCGATAGAATCCACATGTGTTGGAGTACCTAAAAGGGTTCTATAGTCCTGTGGAAGTTGAGGATGGTATGGCCTGAGAATCTTGAGTAAAGAAGAAACATGATTTTTAGGGATGCGACTTTCTAGAGCCCATTTGGTTAATTCTGCCTTCAAGTTATTTGGAGGTGACACGTTGGAACTTGTGCCTACAGCAAAATCACCTTCCACAACAGAATTGCCACTTGCACCATCAGTACATAAATCCCCATTTCCATAGTCAACACCAGCATTTCGACTTGCACCTTCAACAACAGCATTCTCACTTGTACCATCAAGACCCTCATTATTCCCACGGCTTTCATCTCTTTCCATTCTCTCTTCATTAATTTCCCCATTCTGTGGAACTTGAAGTGAAGCTCGCAACCTTCTCTTTTGCCTTGCACTGAGAGAGTCCCACTCTTTTCTTCTTTTCATGATGTAGGCAAATTGGAAATTTGAGTAGTTTGCTTGTTACACCTGGGGGAGAAGAAGGGAAAAAAGTAAAAATTAGTTGCATGAAAACAGATTGATCTGAATGCAAATTGATTGAGCACAATCAGCTTTCGCTTTAGGTTGTGGTTCTGTAGTAGGTAGGCTAGGCTTGATATGACCCCCCTCCCTGATTTTTTCGCTCTCTTTTTAAAGTCCTAGCAAGCCTAACCTGATACATAAACACAACCTCACAAAATTTGCTACAAGACAAGTCTCGCACATTTGGAAACGCCTTCCCTCCAAAACTTGAGGCTTGAGGAAAAGATTTTTTTGTACCTCTTAAAAAGCTAGCATTTTTTCAATTCAAATTTCCACTGAAACCCATTGGATTTCTCCTGATAGAAAAGTAGGTACCCCCTTTTGTCCTCTTTAATTCCATTATCTTGAATTTGTTCTTGACAAGTCGTTCAAGGGACACCCTGTATTAGTAGGAAAAAAAATTCTCTTTTATTCCAGCAGTAGGCTACTACTTTTACTGTGGTCCAATTCTCAAATTATATTGAGGAAAAGATTGAATACCTCGACTGGAATTGAACCCACACCCTCCTGATTACCAGGCAAGTGTCTTGACCACTATACCACCGAGGCAGGAAATAAGCTATACGTACGGTCGGCCACTATTCGGCTTCGAAATTGTCTCTTTTTCCCCGACTTCTTTCCTTTTTCTACAGGGTACACTCAAATCTCTTACCTTGCCAAAAGGAGAGGAAAATGACCCTCTTGATGGTGCAGAGCTTGAGTACAGGGTCGAACGGAGTTAGGAGCTCTCGGGTGGCAAAATAGGAAAGAAACAGCCCGTACAGGGCAAGCGAAACAGATACGTTGTACAGGAGAGTTGTATACAGGTATCCACCATTTACTCTGGGGAGAGGAAATAAAACAGAAGATTAGTGAATAAGTTAAAAAAAAAAAAAAAAAACAGCACATCACCGTAAGTAGAGCTAAATCCCCGGTGTGGTTTGGGTCTTTCGTATAAAAGTTGAAGTTATAGGTACCTATGATGTGATTTTTGGTAATTTTGCAACAGGGTAAAAATAAGAGTTATTTGTTCATACCCATAAATT
>NW_007380733.1:23014-24673 GCF_000475195.1 Diaphorina citri
CTGCTTCCTTCTCTCTTCGATGTCGGTCCAATAAGCCCATACCAGTTACAGTTCCCTCTGTAAACCCTCTAAAAAAAAAAAAAAAAAAAAAAAAACAGAAACAGAAACAGCACATCACCGTAAGTAGAGCTAAATCCCCGGTGTGGTTTGGGTCTTTCGTATAAAAGTTGAAGTTATAGGTACCTATGATGTGATTTTTGGTAATTTTGCAACGGGGTAAAAATAAGAGTTATTTGTTCATACCCATAAATTTATATGCATGTGCTTTAGATTGTGGTTCTGTAGTAGGTAGGCTAGGCTTGAATTGATCCTCCCCTCCCCCCCCCTCTGTTTTTTTCTGTCCTAGCAAGCCTAACCTGATACATAAACACAACCTCATGGGCTAAATTTTGTATTGTTAGACTATGGTATACAAGTGTAACAATGTGATATTTGATCTCACGTTAGAATGGACAAAAAGCAATATTAGTTTACCTGAGGCAGGTTTTTGTCATCTTTAATTCCATTATCTTGAATTTGTTCTTGACAAGTCGTTCGCGGGACACCCTGTATTAGTAGGAAAAATTCTCTTTTATTTCAGCAGTAGGCTACTACTTTTACTGTGGTCCAATTCTCAAATTATATTGAGGAAAAGATTGAATACCTCGAATAGGATAGTAAGGAAAGTTTCTCCTGATAGAAAAGTACCCCTTTTTGTCCTCTTTAATTCCATTATCATTATAAGTCGTTCAAGGGACACCCTGTATTAGTAGGAAAAAAAAAATCTCTTTTATTCCAGCAGTAGGCTACTACTTTTACTGTGGTCCAATTCTCAAATTATATTGAGGAAAGCATCTGATATAGATTCTATGCTGGGGCGTGGGGGTAGGTGTAGTCTAATCGAAATGGGCGTGGCATAATTGACGTAGTCGTGGTATAACGTGTTCTGATTGGACAAGGCGTCGCGGAGGTAGGTGGAGTCTGATCCAAGTAGGCGTGGTATAACGCATTCTGATTGGACTAGGCGTGGTCTAATTTAATGGAAGGCGTGGTCAAAAATCTCTTTTATTCCAGCAGTAGGCTACTACTTTTACTGTGGTCCAATTCTCAAATTATATTGAGGAAAGATTGAATACCCTATTATGTATTTTACACAAGTACAGAAGTAAAAATATTATGATTACTGAAGATGTGGCTAATTAGTAGAACACATGTTAATTTTCTACCCTTGCACACACCTAAGAAAGGAAATTCCTGTGATGTAGAGGATTTATAATAATGGAAAAATAAAGCGTTCTTGCATTTTTACTGTGCTGTCCCTCAATTTTGCAGCGTGGGCAACAATTGAACCCTGTATGACCTTTTATATTCAGCAGGTAACTTTTTGCGGGGGTATCACAAATAAAATGTTTTATTCTAATTGAATACATTTTATTATTAAACAAAAAACCTTCTGTGTACATTGCATTGAATTCGGTAATGAATTTGTTCAGATACACATTCAGGTCAGGCTTAGAAAAACCATAGTATATCCCAAATGGAGCCACATGATTTGTGTTTGTTGTTTTAGCAGCTTTAGCTTTCGCCGAATGGCAATAGCAAAATGAAGAAAAGATATCTTTTTGTATCTGCTATACACCGGGGTGATGGTCTCTAGCTCTAGCCATGTTAAATTGGCTG
>NW_007380733.1:24683-29951 GCF_000475195.1 Diaphorina citri
TTAGCAGCTTTAGCTTTCGCCGAATGGCAATAGCAGAATGAAGAAAAGATATCTTTTTGTATCTGCTATACACTGGGGTGATGGTCTCTAGCTCTAGCCATGTTAAATTGGCTGGCTCATCCTGAACCGCAGTCAATCATCGAGAGAAATTGTGCTACTTTAAAAGCAGAGAGAACCCTTTGAAGAACTGCCAGCTTGCTAGGCTGGTTAGGGTTAGCTGTTCTTCTCCCTGTTTGTAGACCCAAAGCCAGATGCTAATCTACTCTCTGTTTAACGTCTCCCTTTTCATTAGCTCTTTTCCCTTGCTATAAAAGGCAAAAAGTGAAATCTAGCTACACTGAAATTCCAACATGTTCACTCATGTATAGGTACCTACTCAACTTATTCTCAAACAACCCTCGTAAAACCCTCTTACGAGGGTAACTGCTTGTTTAACCATAAACATTCCTTGGATTTTTAGCAACCTGAGAGGACAGTAAAACCTAGAAGAGAGAAAATATGGTCTCCCTTCTACTTACTTTACATTTGTAGCATTTACATTTGAGACCTCTCACCTCTCTCTTATTACTTAAACACATGGTAAAGTTGCAATTTCACCTTAATGCTCCAACTGAAAAAACTTTTTTTGAGGGAAGATACTTGCTTTAGGACTGTTTTACATGTAGTTTTAAGGGGTGCAATGTAAAAAAAAGAAGACCAAAAGTTGAAAAATAGGTCTTTCTATCAATTTTCTTTATATATATACATACATATACATATTGAGGTTATAAACATAAAGTAAATAGGAGGGAGACTTACTCTTGTTTCTATAAGGTGTGATAGAAGGGAGCATTCTCCTTCATATAAAATGATGATAGCAGGGAGTATAAGAGGGTGATAAAAGTGTGTATTAATTTTCCCTTCTATGGGGTGATAAAAGGGTAGTATTCTTCCTTTTTGAGATGATAGACTCCATTTTATCAACTTGAAACTACATTTAGACTGGTTTCACTGTGAAACCAGTGCAACATTTCATTTTTCCATGTTCTCTCACACATAGGGGAAGCAACAAAAATGGGAAATTCATATTGATTGGTGATTTATGATTTATGCTTCATATAGGTCCCACTAATTATTCATTTTGAAATTCAGTCCTAAAAATAAAATTTTGAAATATCCATTTTGAGCTCCAGCTCCAGAGGCCATATGACCCCCCTCCCTGATTTTTTCGCTCTCTTTTTAAAGTCCTAGCAAGCCTAACCTGATACATAAACACAACCTCATGGGCTAAAATTTGTATTGTTAGACTATGCTAGGACATAAGAGGAAACAGTACATTTCTTATTATAGGATAGTAAGGAAAGTAAAAATTGATCCCATCATAGTCTATGTGCTATACAGGGTGTCCCACGAACGACTGTACAACGCTTGAGGGTTGATGCAGGACCTAAAGGGTTACCAGAAAAACCCATTTGGACAGATCCAACTTTCATCAGGGGCAGAGTTAATAAGGATTTTCTGTTTTTTGAAGTTGTACATACCTTGTCCTCTTGAAACGCCTTAATTTTTTGTTAACTAATAAAGATAATAATAATAATAAAAAAAATGATACCATTGAAAAGGTAACAAAATTTGCTACAAGTCTCGCACATTTGGAAACGCCTTCCCTCCAAAACTTGAGGCTCGAGGAAAAGATTTTTTTGTACCTCTTTAAAAGCTAGCATTTTTTCAATTCAAATTTCCACTGAAACCCATTTAATTTCTCCTGATAGACAGTGCAACACTCGGTTTCAGTAAAATTTCAAGATATGTTGCAAAACTAACTACCTGCCTTGATGGCGTAGTGGTCAAGACGCTCGCCTGGTATCCTCATTTATTTGAGAATTTGACCACATAATAATGGCCGGAGCTCTAAGGGTTAGGTGGTAGAGAACGCCTAAGGCGTTAACCTCGCCTAGTGATGGTTGCCTTCCACTCAAGAGTCTATTATTATTGATTACTTAATGTTCTTGAGACTCCCAAGAATATAAAAATATAGTTTACTTTCCCAAAAAGTAGTTCCTTCCATCTCGAAAAAACAGGAGTACCTCTTACCTGCTGACATTTTGAAGTTGAAGTGAAACAAAAGAAGGATGCACTTTTGCACTTTTCTCAAAATAACGCGGTTTTTTTTCCCCCTGAATAGAAAACAAGATTACCAACACCATAAAAAGTTACCAAAAGTAAAAATATTTAATCAAAAAAGTAGAAAAATCACCAAATTAAAATGTTTTACGGTAAAATGCCCCTCAACCGCCTCAAAGGGATATAAGTGATGAGGAAAATAAATTGATCATAATTATTAATCGCATCATTCGATTATCAGAATAATCGATTTCCCACATATCATAATGATGGTTATTTATTACTTATTAGTAAAAATTTTATTGAAACACAAAACACCTACATTTTAAACTTCACAAAATTCACTTTGAAAAAATAAATCAAAAAATTCATATATGTAAAAATTTCAAATTGCGGCCATATTTTGAAAAAAAAAAAAAAAACGGTTCTCCAAAAGCGTATCAAGTTATAAACCCTGGATTGGTGAGAATACACATTACTTCGGGTTTATGTGCTGGTTTAAGAAGAGAACACCAGGAAGGAACCCATTATGTACATATGTATTTGCAATTGAAATAATGAGAACAAATTTCATGTCACTGGTGGAAAACAGCCTTGGGACCTTTTGCATGGCAATCAGGTGTGTTATCACTGGGCTAACCGTGTCCCCTATATATTATTCTAGGGCAGACAAAAGAGTCAGATTTCATCTTATACATAAAAAGGAGGTTAAAGTTGTAAAAAAAGAGAAAGAAAGTAAAAAAATAAATAAAAGATTGTACATATATCTTTATCACAACTAGAAAGTTGCTTTCTTATTTGTTTCCAGAGAAAGAAAGTAAAAAAATAAATAAAAGATTGTACATATATCTTTATCACAACTAGAAAGTTGCTTTCTTATTTGTTTCCAATATTGGCTTCAGCTGGAAGCAAAACTTTCTCGGTAAGAAAGTATTTATTTGCTTTCCCTTTTGAAGGGGAAAGGGGGATTAGAGAAAAGAAAATTTCATACTTTCTCATCAACTTGAAGCCTTGAGGCAATGAAACCTTACATTTTCCAAGTCTTGGAAAGTAAGAAATTGTATAAGAAGATAAGTAAGGTTAACTTGGTATTAGTATGATGGTTGTGTAACGGGTGTTGCTACACCTCCATGTGACCATTTCTCAAGCTTCTTCACTATAGAGAAAATATTCTTACTGACAATTAGATTCATGCTTACCCCAACCTTTAGAGCTGTTTGCCTCTACATCTAAGCCTTGGAGTCAGCTCTTTGTGTATGCTTACTGGCAATTAAATTGGACTTTTATGAAACTATTTCTTAAGCTCCTCCACGATAGTGCTATGCTGCAGTCAAGTACAGGCAAAATAATCTTACTGACAATTAGATTTATATAAGCTTAACCTGACTTTGAGGGCTGTTTGCCCCTACACCTAAACCTTGGGGTGGGCTTTTTGTGTACACTTAAGTACTGACAATTAAAAACGAATCCAATCTTATCAAGTAATCACCCATGAAATATTTATGATTCTTTATGAAACCTACTAGAGTGTCTCCTTTTTTTCTCTCTCCCTCCTCTGTCTCTCTATCCCTTCTCCTTTCTCTCCCTATCTCTCCTCATTTCTCTCTCTTCCTCCTCTTCTCTCTCTCTCTCTATTTACCTCCTCTTTTCTTTCTATTACCTTTTGTATTGTAAATTTATTTACTGACTGTGTTGTCTGGGTCACACATTGATTTTCAACGTGGAGTAATCTGATTGGACCAAGCAATGTGATTGGCTGATCCTGATCAAAAGTTAAAAAAAAAAAAACATTGATAGGTATTTTTTTTTAAATTGTGTTACTTAAGCATTAACTTAAATGCTTGTCACAAATATTGTTCCCCAATACCACTGAGGTTGGTAAAAACCATTAAGTAGATTGCTCAAACCAACAGTCTTGCTTTACTATAGGTTAGTGTTTGAATTTGATCAATCTAACTTTTTCGAGTGAAAGCATGATCCTAGGGCCCTAGGTGTTAAACAGAGGTCCATTGAAGTTTAAATTCAATCAATCAATCAATCAATCAATCAATCCATTTGCTTTCACAGATGTGGTGCTATCCGAGTATATCCGTCATTACGAGCCTGCCATTTATGATCCGGACAAGATCCAGCGTCAGCAGAGACGATTACGTCGATCAGCAGCTCATCAGCATGGTGCTGATCCAGTAGAGCCGCTGAGAATCAACATCACTGCTTCTCATAGGTAAGTCAACAGAAAAGTTTTGATATACATACTCAAACAAAAATGAAGACGAAGAAGAAGAAGAAGAAGAAGAAGAAGAAGAAGAAGAAGAAGAAGAAGAAGAAGAAGAAGAAGAAGAGAGAGAGTGAGTGAGTGAGTGCTAGTTCTCGCTCTGGGCAAACTTTATCCAAAACAGATAAAGGTCATTCTCCTCCTTTTCTCTTTGATTTTCGAATGATAAGTTCCGTCCATCATCCTCTATGAATCCTAAAAAAAAAGTCAACTTTATAGGTAGTCATCTTATTTAATAATTCAACCCTTGCCTACTTATGAAACTACTTGCTTAATATTTTGTAAGGTTTCCCCAAATTCACTCAGTCCTCTCTCTCTCTTTCTCTCTCCATCTACCCCCTTTCTCTCCGTCCCTCTTCCTATTTCCCTCTCCTTCTCTCTCTCTCTCTCTCGCTCTCTCCCTCCCCTTCCTTACTAGTAATTTTGACACAGGTCCTTTCTCCAAGTCTAATGTGTCCTCCCTCTCCGTTCCTCTCTTCATATCCCTATCTCCCTCCTTCCTCCTCTCCTTCCTTACCTCTCCCTCCTTCTCCCTTTCTCTTTTTCTCTCCCCCCTCCCCTGTTACCGAGGATTCGAACCCATGTTCTCTCTGCAAGTTTGATATGCACTAGGACACGGATGTTATTCCGGAATATCTCCGGATGTCTTGAGTAGCATAATAAAAACATTACTACTATTTTTATAATAAAAAACAACTAGTAAGCGCCTACCTAATACCTATTCAACAAGAATAGCATTCAGAGTCAGACGGCAAACATCCGAAGGTCTTCCTCGTGTTGTTCTGGACACAAGAGTAACAATTAGAACGATTGCCAATACAATCCTCAAGTTCTGAATCCAAGTACACTCGTGGTACAAATTACAAATTACGAGTAGAGTATACTAACGT
>NW_007380734.1:0-19934 GCF_000475195.1 Diaphorina citri
AGAGAGAGAGAGAGAGGAGAGAAAGGAAAACACGGAGAGAGAAAAGGGAAAGAGGGAGAAAGGGGGAAAGAGAGATAGAGAGAGGAGAGAAAGGAAAACACGGAGAGAGAAAAGGGAAAGAGGGAGAGAGATAGAGAGAGAGAAGAGATAGGAAAACACGGAGAGAGAAAAGGGAAAGAGGGAGAGAAAGAGAGATAGAGAGAGGAGAGAAAGGAAAACACGGAGAGAGAAAAGGGAAAGAGGGAGAGAGATAGAGAGAGAGAGAGAAGAGATAGGAAAACACGGAGAGAGAAAAGGGAAAGAGGGAGAAAGAGAGATAGAGAGAGAGAGGAGAGGAAGGAAAACACGGAGAGAGAAAAGGGAAAGAGGGAGAGAGAGAGATAGAGAGAGAGGAGAGAAAGGAAAACACGGAGAGAGAAAAGGGAAAGAGGGAGAAAGAGATAGAGAGAGAGAGGAGAGAAAGGAAAACACGGAGAGAGAAAAGGGAAAGAGGGAGAGAGAGATAGAGAGAGAGAGGAGAGAAAGGAAAACACGGAGAGAGAAAAGGGAAAGAGGGAGAGAGAGATAGAGAGAGAGAGGAGAGGAAGGAAAACACGGAGAGAGAAAAGGGAAAGAGGGAGAAAGAGAGATAGAGAGAGAGAGGAGAGGAAGGAAAACACGGAGAGAGAAAAGGGAAAGAGGGAGAGAGAGATAGAGAGAGAGAGAGAGAGAGAGAGAGAGGAGAGAAAGGAAAACACGGAGAGAGAAAAGGGAAAGAGGGAGAAAGAGAGATAGAGAGAGAGAGGAGAGGAAGGAAAACACGGAGAGAGAAAAGGGAAAGAGGGAGAAAGAGAGATAGAGAGAGAGAGGAGAGGAAGGAAAACACGGAGAGAGAAAAGGGAAAGAGGGAGAAAGAGAGATAGAGAGAGAGAGGAGAGAAAGGAAAACACGGAGAGAGAAAAGGGAAAGAGGGAGAAAGAGAGATAGAGAGAGAGAGGAGAGGAAGGAAAACACGGAGAGAGAAAAGGGAAAGAGGGAGAAAGAGAGATAGAGAGAGAGAGGAGAGGAAGGAAAACACGGAGAGAGAAAAGGGAAAGAGGGAGAAAGAGAGATAGAGAGAGAGAGGAGAGGAAGGAAAACACGGAGAGAGAAAAGGGAAAGAGGGAGAAAGAGAGATAGAGAGAGAGAGGAGAGGAAGGAAAACACGGAGAGAGAAAAGGGAAAGAGGGAGAAAGAGAGATAGAGAGAGAGAGGAGAGGAAGGAAAACACGGAGAGAGAAAAGGGAAAGAGGGAGAAAGAGAGATAGAGAGAGAGAGGAGAGAAAGGAAAACACGGAGAGAGAAAAGGGAAAGAGGGAGAAAGAGAGATAGAGAGAGAGAGGAGAGGAAGGAAAACACGGAGAGAGAAAAGGGAAAGAGGGAGAAAGAGAGATAGAGAGAGAGAGGAGAGGAAGGAAAACACGGAGAGAGAAAAGGGAAAGAGGGAGAAAGAGAGATAGAGAGAGAGAGGAGAGGAAGGAAAACACGGAGAGAGAAAAGGGAAAGAGGGAGAAAGAGAGATAGAGAGAGAGAGGAGAGGAAGGAAAACACGGAGAGAGAAAAGGGAAAGAGGGAGAAAGAGAGATAGAGAGAGAGAGGAGAGGAAGGAAAACACGGAGAGAGAAAAGGGAAAGAGGGAGAAAGAGAGATAGAGAGAGAGAGGAGAGAAAGGAAAACACGGAGAGAGAAAAGGGAAAGAGGGAGAAAGAGAGATAGAGAGAGAGAGGAGAGGAAGGAAAACACGGAGAGAGAAAAGGGAAAGAGGGAGAAAGAGAGATAGAGAGAGAGAGGAGAGGAAGGAAAACACGGAGAGAGAAAAGGGAAAGAGGGAGAAAGAGAGATAGAGAGAGAGAGGAGAGGAAGGAAAACACGGAGAGAGAAAAGGGAAAGAGGGAGAAAGAGAGATAGAGAGAGAGAGGAGAGGAAGGAAAACACGGAGAGAGAAAAGGGAAAGAGGGAGAAAGAGAGATAGAGAGAGAGAGGAGAGGAAGGAAAACACGGAGAGAGAAAAGGGAAAGAGGGAGAAAGAGAGATAGAGAGAGAGAGGAGAGAAAGGAAAACACGGAGAGAGAAAAGGGAAAGAGGGAGAAAGAGAGATAGAGAGAGAGAGGAGAGGAAGGAAAACACGGAGAGAGAAAAGGGAAAGAGGGAGAAAGAGAGATAGAGAGAGAGAGGAGAGGAAGGAAAACACGGAGAGAGAAAAGGGAAAGAGGGAGAAAGAGAGATAGAGAGAGAGAGGAGAGGAAGGAAAACACGGAGAGAGAAAAGGGAAAGAGGGAGAAAGAGAGATAGAGAGAGAGAGGAGAGGAAGGAAAACACGGAGAGAGAAAAGGGAAAGAGGGAGAAAGAGAGATAGAGAGAGAGAGGAGAGGAAGGAAAACACGGAGAGAGAAAAGGGAAAGAGGGAGAAAGAGAGATAGAGAGAGAGAGGAGAGAAAGGAAAACACGGAGAGAGAAAAGGGAAAGAGGGAGAAAGAGAGATAGAGAGAGAGAGGAGAGGAAGGAAAACACGGAGAGAGAAAAGGGAAAGAGGGAGAAAGAGAGATAGAGAGAGAGAGGAGAGGAAGGAAAACACGGAGAGAGAAAAGGGAAAGAGGGAGAAAGAGAGATAGAGAGAGAGAGGAGAGGAAGGAAAACACGGAGAGAGAAAAGGGAAAGAGGGAGAAAGAGAGATAGAGAGAGAGAGGAGAGGAAGGAAAACACGGAGAGAGAAAAGGGAAAGAGGGAGAAAGAGAGATAGAGAGAGAGAGGAGAGGAAGGAAAACACGGAGAGAGAAAAGGGAAAGAGGGAGAAAGAGAGATAGAGAGAGAGAGGAGAGAAAGGAAAACACGGAGAGAGAAAAGGGAAAGAGGGAGAAAGAGAGATAGAGAGAGAGAGGAGAGGAAGGAAAACACGGAGAGAGAAAAGGGAAAGAGGGAGAAAGAGAGATAGAGAGAGAGAGGAGAGGAAGGAAAACACGGAGAGAGAAAAGGGAAAGAGGGAGAAAGAGAGATAGAGAGAGAGAGGAGAGGAAGGAAAACACGGAGAGAGAAAAGGGAAAGAGGGAGAAAGAGAGATAGAGAGAGAGAGGAGAGGAAGGAAAACACGGAGAGAGAAAAGGGAAAGAGGGAGAAAGAGAGATAGAGAGAGAGAGGAGAGGAAGGAAAACACGGAGAGAGAAAAGGGAAAGAGGGAGAAAGAGAGATAGAGAGAGAGAGGAGAGAAAGGAAAACACGGAGAGAGAAAAGGGAAAGAGGGAGAAAGAGAGATAGAGAGAGAGAGGAGAGGAAGGAAAACACGGAGAGAGAAAAGGGAAAGAGGGAGAAAGAGAGATAGAGAGAGAGAGGAGAGGAAGGAAAACACGGAGAGAGAAAAGGGAAAGAGGGAGAAAGAGAGATAGAGAGAGAGAGGAGAGGAAGGAAAACACGGAGAGAGAAAAGGGAAAGAGGGAGAAAGAGAGATAGAGAGAGAGAGGAGAGGAAGGAAAACACGGAGAGAGAAAAGGGAAAGAGGGAGAAAGAGAGATAGAGAGAGAGAGGAGAGGAAGGAAAACACGGAGAGAGAAAAGGGAAAGAGGGAGAAAGAGAGATAGAGAGAGAGAGGAGAGAAAGGAAAACACGGAGAGAGAAAAGGGAAAGAGGGAGAAAGAGAGATAGAGAGAGAGAGGAGAGGAAGGAAAACACGGAGAGAGAAAAGGGAAAGAGGGAGAAAGAGAGATAGAGAGAGAGAGGAGAGGAAGGAAAACACGGAGAGAGAAAAGGGAAAGAGGGAGAAAGAGAGATAGAGAGAGAGAGGAGAGGAAGGAAAACACGGAGAGAGAAAAGGGAAAGAGGGAGAAAGAGAGATAGAGAGAGAGAGGAGAGGAAGGAAAACACGGAGAGAGAAAAGGGAAAGAGGGAGAAAGAGAGATAGAGAGAGAGAGGAGAGGAAGGAAAACACGGAGAGAGAAAAGGGAAAGAGGGAGAAAGAGAGATAGAGAGAGAGAGGAGAGAAAGGAAAACACGGAGAGAGAAAAGGGAAAGAGGGAGAAAGAGAGATAGAGAGAGAGAGGAGAGGAAGGAAAACACGGAGAGAGAAAAGGGAAAGAGGGAGAAAGAGAGATAGAGAGAGAGAGGAGAGGAAGGAAAACACGGAGAGAGAAAAGGGAAAGAGGGAGAAAGAGAGATAGAGAGAGAGAGGAGAGGAAGGAAAACACGGAGAGAGAAAAGGGAAAGAGGGAGAAAGAGAGATAGAGAGAGAGAGGAGAGGAAGGAAAACACGGAGAGAGAAAAGGGAAAGAGGGAGAAAGAGAGATAGAGAGAGAGAGGAGAGGAAGGAAAACACGGAGAGAGAAAAGGGAAAGAGGGAGAAAGAGAGATAGAGAGAGAGAGGAGAGAAAGGAAAACACGGAGAGAGAAAAGGGAAAGAGGGAGAAAGAGAGATAGAGAGAGAGAGGAGAGGAAGGAAAACACGGAGAGAGAAAAGGGAAAGAGGGAGAAAGAGAGATAGAGAGAGAGAGGAGAGGAAGGAAAACACGGAGAGAGAAAAGGGAAAGAGGGAGAAAGAGAGATAGAGAGAGAGAGGAGAGGAAGGAAAACACGGAGAGAGAAAAGGGAAAGAGGGAGAAAGAGAGATAGAGAGAGAGAGGAGAGGAAGGAAAACACGGAGAGAGAAAAGGGAAAGAGGGAGAAAGAGAGATAGAGAGAGAGAGGAGAGGAAGGAAAACACGGAGAGAGAAAAGGGAAAGAGGGAGAAAGAGAGATAGAGAGAGAGAGGAGAGAAAGGAAAACACGGAGAGAGAAAAGGGAAAGAGGGAGAAAGAGAGATAGAGAGAGAGAGGAGAGGAAGGAAAACACGGAGAGAGAAAAGGGAAAGAGGGAGAAAGAGAGATAGAGAGAGAGAGGAGAGGAAGGAAAACACGGAGAGAGAAAAGGGAAAGAGGGAGAAAGAGAGATAGAGAGAGAGAGGAGAGGAAGGAAAACACGGAGAGAGAAAAGGGAAAGAGGGAGAAAGAGAGATAGAGAGAGAGAGGAGAGGAAGGAAAACACGGAGAGAGAAAAGGGAAAGAGGGAGAAAGAGAGATAGAGAGAGAGAGGAGAGGAAGGAAAACACGGAGAGAGAAAAGGGAAAGAGGGAGAAAGAGAGATAGAGAGAGAGAGGA
Organism: Diaphorina citri; assembly: GCF_000475195.1. Taxonomy (NCBI): domain Eukaryota; kingdom Metazoa; phylum Arthropoda; class Insecta; order Hemiptera; family Psyllidae; genus Diaphorina; species Diaphorina citri. The sequence continues at coordinate 5,139 of NW_007380734.1, forward strand.
GAGAAAGGAAAACACGGAGAGAGAAAAGGGAAAGAGGGAGAAAGAGAGATAGAGAGAGAGAGGAGAGGAAGGAAAACACGGAGAGAGAAAAGGGAAAGAGGGAGAAAGAGAGATAGAGAGAGAGAGGAGAGGAAGGAAAACACGGAGAGAGAAAAGGGAAAGAGGGAGAAAGAGAGATAGAGAGAGAGAGGAGAGGAAGGAAAACACGGAGAGAGAAAAGGGAAAGAGGGAGAAAGAGAGATAGAGAGAGAGAGGAGAGGAAGGAAAACACGGAGAGAGAAAAGGGAAAGAGGGAGAAAGAGAGATAGAGAGAGAGAGGAGAGGAAGGAAAACACGGAGAGAGAAAAGGGAAAGAGGGAGAAAGAGAGATAGAGAGAGAGAGGAGAGAAAGGAAAACACGGAGAGAGAAAAGGGAAAGAGGGAGAAAGAGAGATAGAGAGAGAGAAAGGGAGGAAAAGAAGAACAGAAAAAAGGGTAGATAGTACCTAATAAAAGAGAGAGAGAGAGAGAGAAAGAAAGAGAGAGAGAGAAAGAGAGAGAGAGAGGAGAGAGAAAGAGAGAGAGAGGAGAGAGAAAGAGAGAGAGAGAAAGAGAGAGAGAGAAAGAGAAAGAGAGAGAGAGAAAGAGAGAAAGAGAGAGAGAGAGAGAAAGAGGGAAAGAGAGAACTGTTCATAGGAGAAAATAAATAAGAAAACGAACCTTAAAGGAAAAAGAATCATAACAACAAGGAAAACCGTGTTAATATAACAGACTTGCTACGTGCTCATTACTGTATAGGGATAGAAAGAAGAAGAAGAAGAGGAGGAGGAGAAGAAGAAGAAGAAGAAGAAGAAGAAGAGGAGGAGGAGGAGCACGGTTCGCGGGGGAAGAGGAGGAGAGAGAAAAAGAAAAACATATTTTTTCTCTAATAGGTATGTACCTAGATTGGCTACGAGTGGAATTAGCTGTTGGAGCACGTAATCCCGGAATGATCTTCGGGGAAACATAAGTAAGAGTTAGTATATTGAGAAAACCTATTTTTTCTCAGTTTGAAATTGTTTAAAGTTTAAATTAAAGGGTACCTAACAGAAATACCGTACAATGCACGGTACGGTCCGTACACACCCTATTACATTATAGACACTGGAAATACCTACCAATGTATAGCATGTGGCCCGCATACACATGGAAGTTGGAAATCCCTGACTTATAGGTACCTTATAGTAGGTTGGTAGTTTAGGAACCGCTTTGATCTAATGCAGGAGTTCCCAACCGGGGGGGCGCGAGCATTATCTGATAAAAAAAAAAATCTAGTGTACCTACCTTAAATCGTGTACCTATTTTTTGCAAGTATTTTTTCTCAGTTTGAAATTGTTTAAAGTTTAAATTAAAGGGTACCTAACAGAAATACCGTACAATGCACGGTACGGTCCGTACACCTGTTTTATATAATAATTGACTTTTTATCATTTTTTATTATAGCTATAGTTTGGGTGTGAAAGGGGGGGGGGCGTGAGATGTTTATTTATTTCCAGGGGGGGCGCCAGCTGAAAAAGGTTGGGAACCCCTGCTCTATTCCTTTGAGCATCAGGAGCACGTTGCCCTCTGTAGACCCTAAAAGCTTTTGTTCCTTTGAAATGTGTATTTCCTTCTTAGTGGCATTCAATTTTATTCTTTTGATATCTACTTACCTATTTATCTTAGTATTCTTAGTGGATTCTTACACAGTAATGAAGTAATGATAGAGTATAGAGGGATATTGGGACTATATTCATTTGTCATTCCACTAATATGTAGGTACAATGGTACATATTTATTTTAGTGAATTCTTAGATGGTAATGTAGTGGGTTCTCCTTTTGTTAGTGGGTTTGTCTTTTATTTCGTCTGATCCTGGGATATGTAAGGTCACGAGCTGGTAACACATAAAACGATGTGAGGACTGATCATTGATTCATCTATTAATCTATTTAGATTGAAAGAATACCTAAAGTCGAAACAATATTTATTTATTTTTTATTCAGGTACTTTTTTATTGTGTTTTAAAGGTAAATTATTTACTTAAAGAAACTAGTATAGCTCCGATATACATTAGTAATACGCAGCAACCTCCGTGGCCGAGTGGGTATCACACAAGGCTTGCACGCAGGAGGTCCGGGTTCGATTCCCGGCGGGGCCGAGGTTTTTTTGTCTTTCCTTGTTCTCCATGTCTCCTTTCCCTTTCGTCCTCTCCTTCTTACCTTCATCTCTAGCTATCTCTCCTCCCTTATTTTCTTCTTTTTATTCATCTCCTTTCTTTTGTTCCTTTCTTCTTCCTTCTTTTCTTTCAGCACTTTCCTTATTCGTCTCTTCATCTCTATCTAAACTCCCCTGCTTCCCTTATTTTCTTCTTTTTTTTCATCTCCTTTCTTTCGTTCCTCTCTTCTTCCTTCTTTTCTTTCAGCACTTTCCTTATTCGTCTCTTCATCTTTATTTCAACTCCCCTGCCCCTCTTTCACTCCTTTTCATCATCTCCTCTTTCGCCTTCTCATATTTCTCCTTCTTTTTAAGCACTTTCTTTTCTCATTTCTCTCTCCCTTCTCTCGTTCTTCTTTCTTCTTTACAATACAATGATAATTGTATTAGGAGATAAGAAGTAATTCTTCTTCCTTCTTTTCTTTCAGCACTTTCCTTATTCGTCTCTTCATCTTTATCTAAACTCCCCTGCCTCCCTTATTTTCTTCTTTTTATTCATCTCCTTTCTTTCGTTCCTTTCTTCTTTTCTTTCAGCACTTTCCTTATTTGTCTCTTCATCTTTATCTCAACTCCCCTGCCCCTCTTTCACTCCTTTTCATCATCTCCTCTTTCGCCTTCTCATATTTCTCCTTCTTTTTAAGTAATTTCTTTTCTCATTTTCTCTCCCTTCTCTCGTTCTCCTTTCTTCTTTACAATACAATGATAATTGTATTAGGAGATAAGAAGTAAGAGGAATTTTAAAAACAAAAAGTTGAGAGTAAACTTTTCTTTCTTTGAGAACAGAGAAGAAACCCCATTCCTTCCGTTGGCTTATTTACTTTTGGCCAGGCCAGTGGCGGACGTCAGGACCGTATTTAGAGGGACCCAGGCGACCCGGCCCCCTTTAGAATTGATATTGTCCCTATAAATGGTGTGTTCTACAAAAAATATTGGCCTCTGTTGTTGGCTTTTATATAGGTATTAAAGAACAATCTTAGGTCTCTCGCTGTCTCGCTGATATATCTGATAACGAACCTTATCTCTTTAGGATAAAGTATTCTTAAGTAAGGTAAAAACCACGTAACTTAGGATTTACTCATTGAAAACAAACAATGGGTTGTATTGAACCAAGTCAGTAATTGTGTAAAACTGTACCTAAAAAACAATCTTGGGACTCTCGCTGATATATCTGATAACGAACCTTATCTCTTTAGGATAAAGTATTCTTAAGTTAGGTAAAAACCACGTAACTTAGGATTTACTCATTGAAAACAAACAATGGGTTGTATTGAACCAAGTCAGTAATTGTGTAAAACTGTACTTTACTTCCAAGTTACAAGTCTTACAACGTATATTTCGTAATCAATGGAAAGCCAGTCAGGCAGTGATTGACGTTAGGACAGTTTTGTATGAAAATAAAAGTTAATTTTTATTGCCGCAATGATGATTAGTTTTTATGTCCCCCTGTACAATACCGAGTACAGGATATAGAGGTACAGGGTGTTTCATAATCCAAGTTCATGGTTTTCGGGGAGACAGTCAAATTCGAGATTATTACAGGGCTTCTCTTAAAGTTAGCTTGGTGTGTAGCGCGTCTACCTTCCAAACGCTAGGTCGAGTGTTCAATTCCGCACAGGGCGGATTTATCCTGAACTGACAAGGTTCGTTTTCTGAACGGTTGGCTTTCTCCTATTCTGTCTTCCTTCTCTCTTCGCTTTTGGAACGAAAAGAACTCAGCAGTTTAAGGCTCCCTCTATCCAACCTCTTGCAAAAAAAAAAAAAAAAAAAATTAATTTCGACCAGCTTGTTTAAGGCTCCCTCTATCCAACCTCTTGCAAAAAAAAAAAAAAAAAACATTAATTTCGACCAGCTTGTTTAAGTTATGGCACACTTGGCACAACGAACTTTTGGTGGAGACAGTAAAATTTCGAGGTACACTGTACAATGTACATCTAAGTACCTACCTGTTGTTCACTTAAGGTTACCTTATAGAATTATCCTTATTTGTAGAGCATAGAACGTCGTATCCTAGATAGGTACTTAAGTATTGGTCGCCAACGAACCATTATGCACTGAAATCTGACGGTGAAATCGGATTGAAGAATTGGTCAGAAGTTCTGACTCAGAACTTCTGACTTAGAACTTAATGTGCCAGCCTAGTTAGGTTCCGTTTCCGCAAGGGCCGTACTTTATCTTAAGATCTCTGAGTATTTTTTTCTATGGTCACCCCTCCGGATAATAACCACGCGCAACGGTACTTAACTTCAGTGATGGCTCCCCAAGTGCTTAAAATTATCTTTTATCAAAACACATTTATCTCCTCCTCCTTCTTTTTCTTCTTCTTCTCCTCCTTCCTTTTCTTCTTCTTCTTCGTCTTTCTTCTCCTCCTTCTTCTTCTTCTCCTTCTTCGTCTTTCTTCTCCTCCTTCTTCTTCTTCTCCTTCTTCGTCTTTCTTCTCCTCCTTCTTCTTCTTCTGCGAGACTTAACACCCATATTTATGAACAAAATGCTGGCTCCTAAGTTCGTGCTAAGCATAGTCTCAAGGCATTTGAATTTTGATTGGTCAATTTTGACTTGAGACTGATCTAAGAACGATCATTCTTGTTCATAAATACGAGACTTAAATGATCAGTTAACCATAAGTCATAATAGAATACACCTTGTCTATCCTGCTGGGATAGGACTGAAAAGTCCCTTTTCCCCCGCAGTCTAACCAAGGTCTTATACCTATAATTGACATCTTATGGAGAGTACGTATCATAACCATTTTTGTCATAACTATTGTCATTCTTGTATAAAGGGTTAGTCCCGTAAATAAATAAATAACCACTGAATGAGTGATGTAACTCATGTAAAGGCGATACATGAATAGGTAACCACTGGATGAGTGAGAGATGTGCCACTAGCTTTTGCAAGCAAATCCAGCAACAAACAAATCAAACAATGTCGGAGGTTCTGGAGCAAATGGAAAGTCTTACGTAGTATCAACCTATCAACCTTAATGGCTGGATTACATGAGGCTAGTAATGCCAGTAGGCAGTCCAACTACTGGCCTCATCTAAACCCAAACCCTGGTCTGGCTAGGGGACGTTAAACAGAGAGTTTCAAAGGGTTCTCTCTGCTTTTAAAGAATAAGCACAAGTCCTCACGATGGTTGACTGCGGTTCAGGACGAGCCAATTAAACATGGCTAGAGACCATCACCCCGGTGCATGGCAGATACAAAAAGATGTCTTTTCTTTACTTTGCCAACACCATTCGGCGAAAGCTAAAGCCGCTACAACAACAAACCCAAACCCCACTGACACCCAAAGATCTAAGAAGAAAATAAAAATGTTACTTTCCTTCCTAGAGGTTAAGGAAAAAGAAGAAAAGTATTAAAAAATTGATCATAAAGGCGGTGTTTTTACCCAAACCCCACTGACACCCAAAGATCTAGGAAGAAAATAAAAATGTTACTTTCCTTCCTAGAGGTTAAGGAAAAAGAAGAAAAGTATAGGCCTAAAAACTTATTTGAATCTGGTTTGATAGAGAGAATTGTAACAGCTCAGGTCTTATCGTTCCGAGAGCGTAGAGAGAAGGAAAACAGGATTGGAGGAAGCCAGCCGTTCCGAGAACGAACATTATCCCTTCAGGATGAAATCCGCCCCGGGCGGAAATCGAACCCACAGCCTAGCGCTTACAAGGCAGACAGTGTTTTTTCTCCCGAGAAGCGAAGATTTCTCTTTAATAATTAGAGGCCTTCCGCAGTTGGAATTACCCATCAGTGCCTCGTAAAGACCGAACCTCATCTAATCTCCTAGGAAAGTTATTAAGCTCTACAAACAGCATGGAACATAACCATACATCTCTCCCAGTCCCTAGGGATCTCTAGGAGAGGAAGAAATAATAACGAGAAGAGGAAATGTAGGAGGACGAGGAGGAGGAAGAATAGGAGAAGACGTAGAGAAAGATAAATTCATATAGATATAGTAATAAAAAATAAGAAAAAGTATTAATATAAGAAGAAAAAATAATAATGAAAGGAGGAAGAAAATGAAGAAGAGGTGGAAAAGTAGGAGGACGAATATAAGAAAAGGGAGGAAAAGAAGAACAGAAAAAAAGGGTAGATAGTACCTAATAAAAGAGAGAGAGAGAAAGAAAGAGAGAAAGAGAGAAAGAGAGAGAGAGGAGAGAGAAAGAGAGAGAGAGAAAGAAAGAGAGAGAGAGAAAGAGGGAAAGAGAGAACTGTTCATAGGAGAAAAAAAATAAGAAAACGAACCTTAAAGGAAAAAGAATCATAACAACAAGGAAAACCGTGTTAATATAACAGACTTGCTACGTGCTCATTACTGAGAGGGAGAGAAAGAGAGAGGGAGAGAAAGAGAGAGAGAAAGAGAGAGGGAGAGAGAGAGAGAAAGAGAGAACTGTTCATAGGAGAAAATGGAGAAAAGAAATAAGAAAACGAACTTCAAAAGGAAAAAGAATCATAACAACAAGGAAAACCGTGTTAATATAACAGACTTGCTACGTGCTCATTACTGTATAGGGATAGAAAGAAGAAGAAGAAGAGGAGGAGGAGGAGGAGGAGGAGAAGAAGAAGAAGAAGAAGAAGAAGAGGAGGAGGAGGAGGAGAAGAAGAAGAAGAAGAAGAAGAAGAAGAAGAGGAGGAGGAGGAGCACGGTTCGCGGGGGAAGAGGAGGAGAGAGAAAAAGAAAAACATACATATTTCTCTAATAGGTATGTACCTAGGTTGGCTACGAGTGGAATTAGCTGTTGGAGCACGTAATCCCGGAATGATCTTCGGGGAAACATAAGTAAGAGTTAGTATATTGAGAAAAACTAGGGGAGGTAGTATTTTGAAGGGAAGGAAAGAGAGGAAGTAAATAAGGTGAGAGGAAGGGGTAAAAAGCACAGGTATCTACTTGGAATTGGCCAGTCGCGTCCGTCCGCGTCCCTTTAAAGCGGAGAAACAAGAAATCTCAACGGCACTCTTTGGTGGATGTGATAAATTTACTACTTGTTGCTTGTTGGTGGATGTAACAAATTTACTGTTTGGTGGATGTAACAAATTTACTATTTGGAGGATGTAACAAATTTACTGTATGGTTAGGGTAACATCTTTAACTGTTTGTTGGAGGATGTGTCAAATTTACTGTCAGTAAAAGCAGACAAATTTTCTGAGAGCTGTGATAGTTTTGAAAGCTGAGGTAGACCATTCTCTTTTAAAGACCATTTGTTGGCGACTCCAAGTTAGTCCTAAAAATCTACTTCTAGGGTAAACTACCTAATTCTCTTCAAGCAGACAAATTTTCTGAGAGCTGTGATAGTTTTGAAAGCTCAGGTAGACCATTCTCTTTTAAAGACCATTTTTTGGCGACTCCAAGTTGGTCCTAAAAATCTACTTCTAGGGCTCAATGAACTCTCAGAATGGTTTCTAAAGAATTCGAAAGAATAAAGAAAGCGAAGAGAAGGAATAAAACTACCTAATTCTCTCCAAGCAGACAAATTTTCTGAGAGCTGCGATAGTTTTGAAAGCTGAGGTAGACCATTCTCTTTTAAAGACCATTTGTTGGCGACTCCAAGTTAGTCCTAAAAATCTACTTCTAGGGCTCAATGAACTCTCAGAATGGTTTCTAAAGAATTCGAAAGAATAAAGAATGCGAAGAGAAGGAATTATCACACAAATGCACAGAGAAACGAAAAGCTTAAAGAATGTTGATTTCCATAAACTTTCTCAACAACTTTTCTTCTTTATTTTAATTTCACCCAACTTTTCTTTTATTCTCATTTCATCTTCTTCTTCTTCTTTTTCTTCTTTTATTTTCTTTTAATTTTACTAACTCCCTTGTTTCCTACTCCTTTTCGGTTCTTTTTATTTTTCTTTCCTCTCTTTACTTCTCGTTTCTCCTCTTGGTTTTCTCCCTCGTTTCTCCGATACTTTTAACGTATTTTCCTTTCTTAATGTTAATGTGCATTACCTTAATTCGAATTTTTCTTTCTCAAATGTTAATGTACATTAACTTCCCCTCCTCTCCTTTCACGAATTTTCTAATGTGGCTTTTTTTTCGCCTTACGACCCGCCATCTTGTTTTACATTAAGAATATAGGAAGTTTTGGCGGTAAAATTTAAAATTTCATCAGCTGATTTTTTTTTTTTTATTTTTTTTTTTTTTAATCGTCAATTTTTACCCCCACTACCAAACTTTTATCCCCACCACCGAAAAACGTAATGTTAATGTGCATTAGGAAAATGGCGGCATAGGAAAATAAGCTATTAATGCACATTAACATTAAGAAAGGAAAATACGCTATTTTCCTTTCTCTCCTTCCTCTCTTCTTCTGTTTCCTTGGCCTCTTTATTTTGCTCCTCTCCATTTATTCTTCATCTCTACCCAACTCTCTACTTTCTCTCTCTTTCTTTCGTTTTTTTTCTTCCTTCTTTTCTTTGAGTATTTTCTGTCTTTCCTTGTTCTCCATGTCTCATTCTCCTCTTGTCTTCTCCTTCTTATCTTTACCTCTATCTATCTCTCCTCCCTTATTTTCTTCTTTTTAGCCCGTCCTTCCTTTCGTTCCCTTAATCTTTCTTCTTTTCTTTCAGCACTTTCCTTATTCGTCTCTTCATCTTTATCTTAACTCCTCTGCCTCTCTTTCACTCCTTTTCATCATCTCCTCTTTCGCCTTCTCATATTTATCCTTCTTTTTAAGTAGGTACTTTCTTTTCTCATTTCTCTCTCCCTTCTCTCGTTCTTCTTTCTTCTTTACAATACAATGATAATTGTATTAGGAGATAAGAAGTAAGAGGAATTTTAAAAACAAAAAGTTGAGAGTAAACGTTTCTTTCTTTGAGAACAGAGAAGAAATCCCATTCCTTCCGTTGGCTTATTTACTTTTGGCCAGGCCAGTGGCGGACGTCAGGACCGTATTTAGAGGGACCCAGGGGGCCCGGCCCCTTTAGAATTGATGTTGTCCCTATAAATGGTGTATTCTACAAAAAATATTGGCCTCTGTTGTTGGCTTTTATATAGGTATTAAAAAACAATCTTGGGTCTCTCGCTGATATATCTGATAACGAACCTTATCTCTTTAGGATAAAGTGTTCTTAAGTTAGGTAAAAACCACGTAACTTAGGATTTACTCATTGAAAACAAACAATGGGCTGTATTGAACCAAGTCAGTAATTGTGTAAAACTGTACTTCCAAGTTACAAGTCATACAATGTATATTTCGTAATCAATGGAAAGCCAGTCAGGCAGTGATTGACGTTAGGACAGTTCTGTATGAAAATAAAAGTTAATTTTTATTGCCGCAATGATGATTAGTTTTTATGTCCCCCTGTACAATACCGAGTACAGGATATAGAGATACAGGGTGTTTCATAATCCAAGTTCATGGTTTTCGGGGAGACAGTCAAATTCGAGATTATTACAGGGCTTCTCTCAAAGCTAGCTTGGTGTGTAGTGCGTCTACCTTCCAAGCGTTAGGTCGAGTGTTCAATTCCGCACAGGGCGGATTAAAATTTATCCTGAACTGATAAGGTTCGTTTTCTGAACGGTTGGCTTTCTCCTATTCTGACTTCCTTCTCTCTTCGCTTTTGGAACGAAAAGAACTCAGCGGTTTAAGGCTCCCTTTATCCAACCTCTTGCCAAAAAAAAAAACATAAAAATAATAATAATAATCATTAATTTCGACCAGCTTGTTTAAGTTATGGCACACTTGGCACAACGAACTTTTGGTGGAGACAGTAAAATTTCGAGGTACACTGTACAATGTACATCTAAGTATACCTACCTGTTGTTCACTTAAGGTTACCTTAGAATTATCCTTATTTGTAGAGCATAGAACGTCGTATCCAAGATAGGTACTTAAGTGTTGGTCGCCAACTAACCATTATTCACTGAAATCTGACGGTGAAATCGGATTGAAGAATTGGTCAGAAGTTCTGACTCAGAACTTAATGTGCCAGCCTACTTAGGTTCCGTTTCCGCAAGGGCCGTACTTTATCTTAAGATCTCTGAGTGTTTTTTTCTGCCTTACGATTGGACAGATGGTCACCCCTCCGGATAATAACCACGCGCAACGGTACTTAACTTCAGTGATGGCTCACTAAGTGCTTAAATTTATTTTTTATCACAACACATTCTCCTCCTCCTTCTTCTTCTTCTTCTTCTTCTTCTTCTTCTTCTTCTTTTTCCTTTAGTCGCAAAATCACCGGGGAAAAGGAAATGTAGGTACTTGCAAAAAAACGTTCATGTCTCTCTAAAAAAAAGTTGGAAACATTTTTTTTTTTTTTTTTTTTTTAAAGGAAAAAGAAGGAAAGTATTAAAAAATTGATCATAAAGGCGGTGTTTTTTTCTCCCGAGAAGCGAAGATTTCTCTTTAATAATTAGAGGCCTTCGCAGTTGGAATCACCCATCAGTGCCTCGTAAAGACCGAACCTCATCTAATCTCCTAGGAAAGTTATTAAGCCCTACAAGGTGTTTTTTTCTCCCGAGAAGCGAAGATTTCTTTTTAATAATTAGAGAGAGGCCTTCGCAGTTGGAATCACCCATCAGTGCCTCGTAAAGACCGAACCTCATCTAATCTCCTAGGAAAGTTATTAAGCCCTACAAACAGCATGGAACATAACCATACATCTCTCCCAGTCCCTAGGGATCTCTAGGAGAGGAAGAAATAATAACGAGAAGAGGAAATGTCAAGCTACAGTATGTTAAGAAAGTTCATCAGCTTACAGCCCCAACATTTACGAGGAAAGTTCCAATTAGTATGTAGTACCTAGTTACATACATAATTAGTAATTTCATTTAAGTAATCCATTTTAGACACCCTGTATTCGTCCCATAAACCCGAAGATTTATGTCCTTATTATTGTTTCAAGCTAAGTGAGTTAAAAAAGTTCATCAGCTTACAGCACCAACACTTACGAGGAAAGTTCCAATTAGTAGTACCTAGTTACCTACATAATTAGTAATTTCATTTAAGTAATCCATTTTAGACACCCTGTATTCGTCCCATAAACCCGAAGATTTATGTCCTTATTATTGTTATTATTTTCGTTTATAACTCCCGAATATACAGGGTCCGCCAATTGTCAAATAACATCAACACAAGGGACCTAATAGAAATCTGCCTGATCTACCTTTTTTTTATATGAAGTTTTAAGGACACAATGAAGATTTTTTTAATTATTATATTTATTATTATTAACCAATTTGGGAGCATTCTGGAGGACCTGTCATGTGTTACGTTATTTACCATGTTTAGGGTGGATTTTTATGATTCACCCTAAACACTCAACTCGTGTGCCCCAAGTCATAAAAAAGCACAAAACAAGAAAGTTCCATTCATTACAGAATTACCACCATCATCATTATTATTATTACTATCACAATTAATATTATTACTATTATTATTATTATTATTATTAAACAGACTCGTCAGTCACACAGAGAACTAATTTGATGTTTTATGGCCTCACTACTTGGAACATCAGCAAAAGTGATTACTGTCAACGCAAAACGAAATGACTCCAGTTCACTAAGTGAGCTATTTGCTATTTTACAAGTCGCCCCCCCCCCCTGCTCCCTGGAAGATGCCAGTAGGCAGTCCAGCTACTGGCCTCATCTAAACCCAAACCCTGGTCTGGCTAGGGGACGTTAAACTGAGAGTTTCAAAGGGTTCTCCCTGCTTTTAAAGAATAAGCACAAGTCCTCATTTGAATCTGGTTTGATAGAGAGAATTGTAACTGCTCAGGTCTTATCGTTCCGAAAAGCATATAGAGAAGGAAAACAGGATAGGAGGAAGCCTGCCGTTCCGAGAACGAACATTATCCCTTCAGGATGAAATCCGCCCCGGGCGGAAATCGAACCCACAGCCTAGCGCTTACAAGGCAGACGCACTACCAACCAAGCTATTGGTACAGGTAGGGCCATCGGCTTTAATAAACGCCCTTGGTCACTGCGACCTGGTTAGATCTTTTGTGACATCAGCTAACTAGGCTGGCGAATCTGAATTTCAAGCTACAGTATGTTAAGAAAGTTCATCAGCTTACAGCACCAACACTTACGAGGAAAGTTCCAATTAGTAGTACCTAGTACCTAGTTACCTACATAATTAGTAATTTCATTTAAGTAATCCATTTTAGACACCCTGTATTCGTCCCATAAACCCGAAGATTTATGTCCTTATTACTGTTATTATTTTCGTTTATAACTCCCGAATATACAGGGTCCGCCAATTGTCAAATAACATCAACACAAGGGACCTAATAGAAATCTGCCTGATCTACCTTTTTTTTATATGAAGTTTTAAGGACACGAGGAAGCACTGTGCAATATACCTTCCCCTTTTAAAGATTCTCTACCATTGCACATGTGACATGACTGTCCGAGGAAGCACTGTGCAATATACCTTCCCCTTTTAAAGATTCTCTACCATTGCACATGTGACATGTTTGGCAACAATGCCTATTTTTTGCTTTCACATTGATCTGGACACACTATAGCTAAATTCATTTTTTTAGGTTTGATATAGGTACGTACTGTAACTGCTAAAGTTTTATCGTCCCGAGAGGGAAGAGATCAAGAGAGAAGGAAGACAGGATAGGGGAAAGCCAGCCGTTCCGAGAACGAACCTTATCCTTTAAGGATAAATCCTCCCCCAGCGGAAATCGAATCCGCGACCAAGCGCTTACAAGGCAGACACGCTACTCTCCGAGCTAACTAGTCTGGCTGAGTTAGGATCTGAATCATTAACTCAGTCGTGCACTGAAAAAAGAGTAGTTCTTTTTTACAACTCGCTCAATTTCTACACATCTCTCCTTTATGATGTAATTTAATCCTGATGGTCGTATTTCAACGTTAAAGGTGACCCCAATTTGATATTTGATCCCAGAAAAGTTCCCAAAGGCTAACTTAATCAAACGCTGTCCATTTGTAAAGGCATTGCTCAAAGGGAAGGTTCTCCTTTGAACTATATTTTCCTTGTCCTTTGAACAATAGCCTGCAGTACGTACGTACAAAAGGACGAGAAAACAAAAAGATTAAAGAGGAAAAGAAAACTCGATGTGTGAACTGACTGGACAATGTGAATACGATGGGAGAGGAGGAGAAAAATGGAAGAAAAAGGGGGGGAAAGAGATGAAGGAAGAGAAGAATGATATATGGGAAAGAAAGAGGAGGAAACGAGAAACGAAAGGAAGGAGACGAGGGAGAAACAGAAGGATATGGAAAATGAGAAAGAGTAGAAATAGGCAGAACTGAAAAGGAAAGAAGAAGAAGAAGATAGAGGAGGAGGGGGAGGAGAAGAAAGAGAAAATGTCATTTTAAAATTAACAGAAGGAAATTAGAAAGAAAGAGGAGGAAACGAGAAACGAAAGGAAGGAGACGAGGGAGGAACAGAAGGATATGGAAAATGAGAAAGAGTAGAAATAGGCAGAACTGAAAAGGAAAGAAGAAGACGAGGAAGAAGAAGAAGAAGAAGAAGAAGAAGAAGAAGAAGAAGAAGAAGAAGAAGAAGAAAAAGAAGATAGAGGAGGAGGGGGAGGAGAAGAAAGAGAAAATGTCATTTTAAAATTAACAGAAGGAAATTATAAAAAAAGAGAGAATGAAGGGTCAAATTCGGGCACTTCACCTCTACAAAATCTACAAATGAAAGTCGAAATCATGAATATACAAATTATTTTAAATTTGGACTCATTAATTATGATGTAATGAGATTTCCATGTTCCCAACAATATACACCATGTACAAGATGAGAGCAATTGAGCATTAAATGGAACAAACGAAATGGGGCGTGTTGCACAGATCAGGTGGGCCCCGTGTTGCAAAAATAATTTCGCACGAGGCAAAAGTTGTGACGTAATGTCACGGAGAAAAAGAAACCTTTAAAAACCTTACTTTTTTTAAAGAGGTTTGAGAGAGGGAACTTTAACTGCTAAGGTCGACAAGAGAAGGAAGACAGGATAGGAGAAAGCCATCAGGTGTTCCGAGAACGAACTTTATCCCTTCTGGAAACGAGATACCACGTCAAGTAACATGGGAATGATAGATACTATTATGTTTCCACTTGAACATTATCCCATCAAGATAAAATCCGCCCCGGGCGGGAATCGAACCCGCGCCCGCGGCCTTACAAGGCAGACGCGCTATCAACCAAGCTAACTAAGCTGGATTTTCTTACAACTAGCCCAGTGTAGAAAAGCAATAATGATTGCACAACAGGCTGATGTAATAATTATTAGGAGTAATACATTTCAGTTAAATTCTCTAAATTTATTGTTTTAAAATTAGCCGCACTCGATACGCCAATAGTAGCGTCTGAGTGCGTTTTCCATTTAGAAATGATTTCTCTGTTGGCGCTTAAGAAATAAAACCGCCTATCTTCCAATTTCAGAAAATGAAACCGCCTATCTTCAATTTTAGGAAATAAAATAGCCTCCAAATTTCACAGGAATCACAGGGGCTGAAAATGTTACCCAAAGTTCACAAACAAATCATCTTTCTTTCAAATAGGTGGCGTTATTATTCGGATTATATCCGATTAATTCGGATTATTATTATCCTTCATTTTCTTAAAACTGTTCCTTCTTTCTGATTCTAGAGAGGTTTTCACGGGAAATCCAAGGGA
>NW_007380735.1:0-8884 GCF_000475195.1 Diaphorina citri
GGAACGGTATGAGCTAGAGACTTGAAATTTGGTATGTAGCTCACAAATGTGACAAGGATGCAACAGAAAACGTTTAGTAAAGATAGGTGCTGCGCTTGGCGGTTTTTTGACCACTTTTGGACGGATTTCGACCGTTTTTTGGCGGTTTTCAGCTATACCGACTAAACGGTTAGAGATATGGTTAAAAGTTAGGATAAAATAGTACTCAAATAAGCATCATTCAATAGGATAAGGAAAGTCGTGTGATGTTCACACCAGAGTTTTTACATAAAGCTAAATCAAAATTTTGAAGGTGTACCTTCAAAATCAAGCCCCCCCAAAAATTTAGGCAAGAACCGCCTATGAATTCATGTCAGTGATATTATAGATTTGAATGATAGTGTCATCCCCCAACCTGATCGTAACAATGATCTTGATGAAAACCGTCAAGCTGACAGTCCTATGCGAGCAGTATAAATAAGCACTTTTTTTATTATTCTTCGTAAACCCTCATTTGTTTAAATCTTTAAATCCTTGTTTTGATTTCTTTAAATCCCTTTAAACATTGGGTTGCTTTATAGTAAATACTGAATTTGAAATGTGGACCTACAGACGTATGCTACGAATATCCTGGACAGACCATGTGTGACAAACCTAGAAGTACTGAGAAGAATGGGAAAAGAAACCGAAATCCTCCACGAAGTAAAGAAACGAAAACTCTCGTACCTAGGACACATCATGAGAGGACCCAAGTACGAAATCCTACATCTCATAATACAGGGCAAAATCATCGGGAAACGATCCGTGGGAAGAAGGAGAATATCCTGGTTGCGAAATCTGCGAGAATGGTTCAATTGCTCGTCATGTGACCTGTTCAAAGCCGCTGTAAACAAAGTTCGAATTGCTATGATGATAGCCAACCTCCGAGATGGAGAAGGCACCTGAAGAAGAAGAAGAATCTGTATACCCATGTGCGAGTATTTTGTACTCAAGTTCAAAGCTTGCAGTAAGCTATTTTATTTTTATGAGCTTTGAGTAAGCTCGATTTGTTTATCTCTTTCAAAATATGGGGGTTACCACCATTAAAAGATTTTGTGGTGGAAAAAAAAAATGTGCATAATAGGTAGTCTTCTTCTGCTGCTTCTTCTTTCAGAGGTTTGACAGAGGGAACTGTGACCACTGAGGTCTTATGTTATATCTCAAAATAAAAAATCAATTCCGTAAAAAGTTTTATCTAAGGAAAAAAAAAATCAATCTGGTAAAAGTTGTCTCTCACTTACCCCGGTATCCGCAATGAATTCTCCCACCGATATCGTAGCTCCTGCACAAACTCAAACCACACGTGAGCGAAAGACTTTGCCCCGCCCATCGAGTATAGAGCGTGCGAACTGCAGATTGCAAGTCTCCAGACTAGACCGTCCGGGGGACATGATTTGAGTCCGCTCAACCCCTCCTGGGGAAATGGATAAGAGAATAGAGGAACAATAGATAAGAAAATGGTGAAAAATACTTTCCTGATTCTAAGCGCTCTTTGGATAAGTATTTTTCGTTTGCCGTTTCTCTTGTCTTTGGCGGAGAAAGTTTTTTTTTTTTTCAAAATAAGGGAAGTGGGTTCAATTGGAAAGGAAGTCAGTTTTTCTTGTTGGCACTACTTACCTGAGTAACATCATCTTGCTTGATAATTTGACAACCTATGCTTTCCGAATACTCGTTCCTCTGAAACGAAATAAAAATAACAATAATAAATTCAGCTTATTCGAAAAATGGAAAGTCGATTTCTGTTTGGGTCTGACCAAAAGCTTGTTTTTATTTCTAGTCGCCAGCCTAGTTACTTTGGTAACGCGACTGTCTTGTAAGCGCTAGGCCGCGGGTTCGATTCCTACCCAAGGCAGATTTTATCCTGAACGAATAATGGGTCGAAAATTCGAGAGCGAGAAAATTGAGAAATCACATTGATTGAATAATGTTCGCTCTCGGAATGGCCGACTTTCTCCTATCCTGTCTTCCTTCTTCGTCGATTTCGGGACGATAAGACCTTATCAGTTACAGTTCCCTCTATCAAACCTCTTGCATTTATAATGAAACTCCTTGTTTCACCGTAACTTTTGATCAGTTTGCCCGCTTTAAATAAAATTTAGCAGACATGTTTACTTGATTACATTGTTTACCATACAGAGGATTTGTAAATGCAATTTCTTTGTGTTATGTCACAACTTTGGTGCTCACTGCAGCATTGTAGGATTTTCCCAATATCTCAATAATCCTAAAATCCAATGTTTACCTACCATGCTGGCACCGGTCGCTATGCGCATTTATATGTCATAGCTACTCATTTTCCTCACGAGGCTGAGTGGGCCCCGCAACAGCCAGTCACGGGATCAATCATTTGCATGATACAAATTTCTTGACCCCGCCGGGAATCGAACCCGGGTCTCCCGCGTGCAAGGCGAGTGCAGTGACCACTACGCCATGGGAGCTGACTAAAATCAAGTAATTAAATAGCTCGTTAAACGTAACAAACAAACAATAAAAGGAAAGAAAGACGGGGAGAACGGAACTGGTTACAGCCCTACCTACCGTCCTACCTCAATACTCTCAACAGGAAAATGTTTTTTCAATCCCATGCATTCTAGATCGTGGATTTATGTCTATCTCATAAACTGATAAAGAATGGTAAAAAAAATATGGCTTGCCATGCTGATCGCCAACATTCAAAACGGATAGGAACTCACAGAAGATCCTGGATAAGGAAAGTAAAAAAAACTGAATCATTTTGTATTCTTTGTAGTCCTACCTGAGCTTACTCCAAGTCTAAGCTTAGCCTTGTAAATTTCCACCGATTTTTCCAACACCAAGACCACCGTTTCTCAGAAATGGAAAGATTTTTGCCAATTAAATTATCTTAAATTGGCAAAAAATGCCAATTAAGTTACATAATAAAACATTAATCTTAATTTATTACCAAAGTAGACGAATGGGTGTGTAATGGGATTACCTGCTCATATTTCTAGTTTCTGGCTGACATATGTAAATGCGATGATGTCCATCCATGAATCCTATATTTCGAAGCGTTCTTCTCTCCAGAGAAGCTACCCATTATTCCATTTTTTCCTCAGTTGTTAGACAATTATTTCGTTATATTTTGATTTTATTTGCAAATCTTCATATTTTGATTGCTAAATTATAGCAAATCTCCCATGTGAATGCAAATTATCCATCAATCCTATATTTCGAAGCGTTCTTCTCTCCAGAGAAGCTACCCATTATTCCATTTTTTCCTCAGTTGTTAGAAACAATTATTTCGTTATATTTTGATTTTATTTGCAAATCTTCATATTTTGATTGCTAAATTATAGCAAATCTCCCATGTGAATGCAAATCTTTAAACATTCTCTGGCGAAAACACGTTGAATGCACCAGTTCTCATTGCGTCGTTGCTCGTGGTTGGTATTCACTGAAGTTTAGCAACGGGTGACCATTAGGGCAATCGCCTGCTACTAGCTTTTCTCTGCCCCACTCAGGCTGGGTGAGGTTAGGTAAACTCTCTTTTTGTCCACATCTGACGAGGGACATTTTTTTACATTATTATCGTTATTGGTTATAGTACTGCGACCTCGTACATCTATTGTACAACCGCAAGCCGAATGACCTTTAAATCAGGGGAATTATTTATTTACATAATATAAACGGTTTCCCTTTACTAACTATTTAGAAATAAGCATCCTACCTATAAAAAAAGGGGGGGGGGGAAGAACTCTCTTTTTGTCCACATCTGACGAGGGACATTTTTTTACATTATTATGGTTACCGGTTATAGTACTGCGACCTGGTAGATCTATTGTACAACCACAAGCCGAATGACCTTTAAACTTTAAATCGGGAGAATCAAAGATTATTGATAACATCGGCTTTAGATCCAAAGCGGCCTCAGCTAGAGAGATGGTAAATGGTAGCAATAAAACTAGCAGTTATGTCTGACGTCAGGTAAAATTTCCCACAATTGCTTCAAGCTTCTGCAATCATTTTTTGAACATATTCGTCAACATTCCAAATGATTCCTTCCTTCTCCTCCTCTTCTTGTTCGTTCTCTCCTCTTCCTTCTCTTCGCCATTTTCTTAATCTTTTTCCTCCTCTTCATCTCTCATTCTTCTCTACTCTTCTTTGTTTCTACTTCTTATATTTTTTGCTTCTTTCACTCTTCTTCTTCTTCTTTAACTTCGTCTCCTCAATCCTCTTCTTCTTTTTCCTTTTCTCCTCTTCCTGATTTTTTTCTTAATCTTTTGCCTCTCCTCTTCCTCTTTCATTCTTCCACTCTTCTTTACTTCTTTCATTCCGCTTCTCTTCTTGTTGTATCTCGTCTCCATTAATCTTGTTTGTAGACAGACACGTCGTAAAATATGTCCCAGGCTTTCCCTTACCTTTTCCGCCATTGTTCTCACGATGTTTTCCAGAGAAGTATTGTCTGCGGTGTCTTTTCTTTTGACTTTTGCGATGATGACTTTTTCATTTTCTGTCGTTGCCAGCCTCGTTAGCTTGCAGGGAGGCTACCACGCCAAGAGAGGGAAGACGAGCTTCGGAAAAGGGGAAATCATCTGTTTTCGAAGGGAAATACGTTATAGGACATTGTTTGTCAAGTCTTCATCAACCAAGCTACCGCTGCGACCAGAGCCAAGAGTACCTGGTATACCACTTGCAGAGTTGCCAATAACCTGAAGAAAACCAATCCCCCGATTTTCCCAAGCTTTTCAGCATTTCCAAGACATCGGGGAACCCTGAACTTGGATTATGCAACTGAAATATTCACACGCTACCGAAAGATTCATATTTCACATGTAAATATGCTGACAACTCATTTGTCAAGAATCAAGCGATCGAATTACAAGCCTCGTGTCACACTCTGCAAGCAGCACAGTGAGACCATAAGTGCTCATAAAGCATCAACGTGCGACAATCAGTAAAGGCACAACTACACGGAGACAAAGAATTAGCAAAGGTTGAGTGCGAATCGCATCCACTCGTAACATTTTGTAGCCAACGCCGCCCACGAGCGATCACCCTAGGCATGATTGAGAGCTGACGAAAAACTCTGATCCCGTCTGAAAATGGGTTAAAAAAAAAGAAGAATTACACCGAGACAATATACCTACAACACAAATCAACTTATTTTGGAATACATCACATGCCTTCAGGTTTTCCCTGCCTTTGTGATCGATAACTATAGCAACCTCCGTGGTCGAGTGGGTATCACTTATCACAATACCATACCGTCAGTCCCCGGTTCCATTTCTGGCGAATTCGAGTTTTCCTTGTTTGGATACACGGATTTTCCTCGAAAAGAGACGTTTAAAGACCTTGTGATTATGCAAAATCTCATTTGCCACCAATTACGACTGGATTGGCTAAAACGACATGTAACCGAGAGTTACCCACGCATGTCGGAGATGCATGACAATTAGGCCTATGAGGTCATTTCGGCCAATATTTATGCACTCAATGCTATGCTAAGGCAGGCAAGTTTGAAAGATGCTGGGTGAGAGCATATCACGTTGCTGGAAATTCCCAGATTTGATTACATATATGCATGCATCAAATTTTAGTCTGGTAAATCGTAAATCAAGACGAATAGACTCTGGCAAGAATATGAATATTCGCTTATTCGCTGACCAAAATATGGACCTGAGGTTTGCATCAAAAACTCAGCCAGAAAAGAAGACTTGGACGACCCTCTTTGGGGATGGCATGACCCTACGGTATACGCTGAAGGATGTTCGGTTAGGTAGATTATTGAAATATGGAAATTGATTGCAAAGGAGGTACTTACTAATGATGTGATATCCACAAAAGTTGTGAGAAAGCTCTCCTTTACTCCAAAGAATTCGTGCTTTGATTTTTATTGATTAGAATAAAAAGAAATGAGCTAAAAATCAAGTAGGTAATTGTAAATGTAAAAAATGTAAATGCAATTTCTTTGTGTTATTATGTCACAACTTTGGTGCTCACTGCAGCATTGTAGGATTTTTCCCAAATAAGTATCTCAATAATCCCAACAACCAATGTTTACCTACCATGCTGGCACCGGTCGCTATGCGCATTTACATGTCATAGCTACTCATTTTCCTCACGAGGCTGAGTGGGCCCCGCAACAGCCAGTCACGGGATCAATCATTTGCATGATACAAATTTCTTGACCCCGCCGGGAATCGAACCCGGGTCTCCCGCGTGCAAGGCGAGTGCAGTGACCACTACGCCATGGGAGCTTCCATTTAGATTAACTCCGGACACAAAAAGCCCACTCCAAGGCTTATGTGTAGGGGACAACAGTCCTAAAGGATGGGTTAAGCTTCAACGAATCTACTAGTGTTCTTTTTTCTATGTTTGATAGAGGGAATGGGGCAGTTGCAATTGGGAAAATATTATTAATAAAAGGTCGATTCCTACGTAAAAAGTTGTGAAAATTCCAAATCTGAGGTCGAAACTTGTTTAGACTGCGGGAGACGGCAGGATAAGCTATATTCCAGGGGTGGCCACTAACCTTACCTTCGGGAGCCGCAATCCCATAAAGCCGATTCGAGGGGAGCCACGCCGCAGGTGATTTTTTGAAAATTTTGATCTACAATCTTCAGAATTCAGTCTCATGGAAATTATGATATGCAGGGAAAAAATTCAACAAGTATGAACCATGATTGGAGAGTCGCACAAGATATGGCCACCCCTGTTATATGCTATTCTATGTCATTTCAGATTTTACAGCTACAGCTATGTCAAATGCTCCAAGCGAGTCTGGACGAATCCAGCCTCGGTATCGATAGGTATCGATTTTAATAATCATTTAGCTATCGACAGCAATTATAATTTGCTATCGATTTTAATAAATAATCGAGTTCGATTAATGGATAACTCACAACTCAAGGAAAAACGGTTTGTGTGTAAAAAATTTTTTCCCCCCCCCCTTAAAAAAAAAAAAAAAAAAAAAAAAAAAAAAAAAAAAAAAAAATCATCATCATCATCATCTGAGAAAAATACGAGGAGTAAACTCCCTTATATCCGAGAAGAAGTAGCAGGAGAAGAAGAACGAAGAGATTCCCACATCCAATATGACGGTATTTGTTTGGTGACCCTGGGACACGTAAAGAAAGAATGTAAGAGGAAAGAAGAGGAAGAATATTAAGAAGAAGAAGAAGAAGAAGAAGAAGAAGAAGAAGAAGAAGAAGAAGAAGAGAAGGAAGAGGAGATGAACAAGAGTAATTGCCAGAAGAAGAAAGACAACAACAACAACAACAACAACAACAACAACAACAACAACAACAACAACAACAACAACAACAACAACAACAACCGGATGGGGATAAATGCCTCGGATGGGGAAAAATGATCGTTGTTCGTGGTTGGTATTCACTGAAGTTTAGCAAAGGGTGACCATCATTAGGGCAATCGCCTGCTACTAGCTTTTCTCTGCCCCACTCAGGCTGGGTTAAACTCTCTTTTTGTCCACATCTGATGAGGAACATTTTTTTTACATTATTATGGTTATTGGTTATAGACGTTATAGTACTGCGACCTCGTAGATCTATTGTACAACCACAAGCCGAATGACCTTTAAACTTTAAATCGGGAGAAGCAAAGATCATTGATAACATCGGCTTTAGATCCAAAGCGGCCTCAGCTAGAGAGATGGTAAATGGTAGCAATAAAACTAGCAGTTATGTCTGACGTCAAACTCTCTTTTTGCCCACATCTGATGATGGACATACTACAGAATCGACATGCTATGATACAGACCACGAGCCTAGTAGCCGCACAGAGGATGGTAAATGATAGCAATTAGCAATGATTATAGGAACGTGTTGGCAATTACCGATGTGATTTTTTTTTCATCTCATTCGAGAATACTGTGTTCGAAAAGAGATGGCAATTTGGCCAGCCACGATCAAGCAACCCTCTGTGGCCGATTAGTCAAGAGCACTAACTCCCAACCCGGAGGTGCTGGATTCAAATCCCTGCTAGGGATTTTTACATGGTTTTCTGACCAAACTTCTCCTTTCTTGGATAGATATATGGATGTACAAGAATGTGTCTTGAAAAGCCCAACAAACGTGGAAAAACATTGCCTGAGTGGATCCTAAACTCTTCCTAGAAGTTCACACATATGTATAGGCATACCAAGGAACCTGTTACCTGTTTTCTGTTGTGATTACTGATTAGGACATTTCGATAGTTGAAGTAGGTATTATGCGAAAGAGGTGCTGAGCTACAATCTTTTTTTCTTGTTATTCTTCTTTTAAGTACTCGAAACTCGAAGTGGCGTCAGCTGGACAAACAGTCATAACAATGCCTTCTTTGCCTGGCAGCACTATATCAGTATGAACAGAGAGAATACACAGGAGCAAATGTGGATCAACAATTTAATCTCGCTGCTATATCAGTGGATATACATATGTATTAGTGGAGATATGTACATACATATGGATTGGTGGGCATGTATTATACATATGGATCAGTAGACATAGGAATTTGTGGACATCCATATGAATTAATGGACATACATTATACATATGGATTAGTAGCAATAGGAATTTGTGGACATCCATATGAATTAATGGACATACATTATACATATGGTTAGTAGCGATAGGAATTTGTAATTGTTCTGGACTGTAGTTTAGGTAGCTTTATTGCAGCTACCCACGATCCGGCAGTCCGACAAGTCCAGGTCGAAACGTGAGTGACTTAGTGGTAGGGTTGCCAACCGTACGTTATTTCCCGGAACAATCCGTATTTTTGTCAAAAATCAAATGTTCCGCCGGAACACACCCTTGTTCCGGTTTTTTTTTCCCAAATCTATGGAAAATACGGGAACTGACTAATAAACAGAAAAAATTACAAAAAAAAAGTTTAAAAAGATAGG
>NW_007380735.1:8891-13083 GCF_000475195.1 Diaphorina citri
TGCTTAAAAAAAGTACCAGCTGAAAATTACCGCCATTTTAGTTTCGCTATGGTTCACCAACTTCAACTGAAGATTAACCGCAAATGAAAAATCGATGAGGGGATCAGAGGGAAATGGTTGAATAATTAAGAAGAAAAACTTCTTGAGAAGGAGGAAGAGGAGAATCGGGTAAAGAACAAGGAAGATAAAGAAAATGAGAAGAAGGAGCAGACAAAAAAGAAAGGAGGAGGAGAAGAAGAAGAAGAATAAAAAAAGGTGGAATAAGAGAAGAAGAAGAAGAAGAAGAAGAAGAAGAAGAAGAAGAAGAAAAGGAAAGGAAAGTAGGTAGTAGAAGATATCCTGAAGAAGGAAAAAGAAAACACGAAAGAAAAAAAGAAGAAGAATAAGAAAGAAGACTTAGAAAAAACAAGAGATTAGTGGAAGGCAAATTGAAAATCGATAGAGGATTAGTTTTGAATAATTAAAAGAAGGGAAAAGAAGAAGAAATTGAGAAAAAAAAACCTGCAAAAGTAGAAAAAGGATCCAAAAGGAGGGGAAAAAGATTGAAAATCTGGGAAAACGAAGAGAAGCAAAAGGACGATCAGCCAAAGGAGATGAAAATGGAGAAGAAGATACAAAAAGAAGCATAGGACAAGTTGAAAAGCAAGGAGAAGGAAGAGAAAGATCAGGGAGCAAAGAATTAGAAAGAAGAAAAGGAACCAGAGGAGAAAAAGTAGGATGAGACAGAAAAGGAGGAGAAAGAGAAGAAGAAAAAATAGATTACTCAAAAGGGGGCTTAAGAGAAGGAGGAGGAGAAGAAGAAGAAGAAGAAGAAGAAGAAGAAGAAGAAGAAGAAGAAGAAGAAGAAGAAGAAGAAGAAGAAGAAGAAGCAAGAAGAAGAAGAAGAAGAAGAAGAAGAAGAAGAAGAAGAAGAAGAAGAAGAAGAAGAAGAAGAAGAAGAAGAAGAAGTATAGGAGAAAGAGGAGTAGAAGTATTAGGAGAGGAGACTTAAAAGAGAGCATTATTTTTATTTTTACTTTAATTTTACTTTTATCATTATTATTCAATGATGCTCAGGAGGAATTAATAGGATTTGCATAAAAAACATTAAAAAAGTATCATCTTTCTCTTTCATCTCTCTCTCTCTCTTTCTCTCTCTCTCTTTCTCTCTCTTTCTTTCCCTTCTTAGGATTTTTTTGTCTGAGGATTTTACGAATTTACGACCTTTTAAAAAATCACTTTAATATTTTTTGCTTTTGCGAAATACCTACTTACCTATGTACATACGAATGAATATGTAGGTATTTCTCTATTTTTCCCTATCTCTATCTCGTTCTTCCTCTCCTTTTCTCTCTCTCTCTCTCTCTCTCTCTCATCTTGCTTTCTCTCTTTCTCTATCTATCTCTCTCTCTTTCTCTCTCCTCTCCCTCGTTTCCTAAATCTCTCTCTCTCTTATGTCTCTCTCTTCCTTTTCTCCCCTCTCTCTCTCCCTCTTTCCCTAAATCTCTCTCTTTCTCCATCTTTTCTCGAAACTAAATTATGCAACAAAGGAGAGAGAGAGAAAAAATCTTTGTACCTCATCTTTTCCTTTTTCTCTATTCCTTTCTTCTTCTTCTTCTTCTTCGCATTCTGTCTTCTTGTTATCAAATGAAATTGAATAAAAAATGCCACGTCTGGTGAAATGCGAGAGAGAGAGAGAGAGAGAGAGAGAGAGAGAGAGAGAGAGAGAGAGAGAGAGAGAGAGAGAGAGAGAGAGGTACATGTTCGTTGTTATATTATTCAGAACGACGAAAGAGAGGAATCGACTGAGGAAGAATAAGGGTCCAAACATTATTTGGGGCAGAATGTCTGTGGTATTTTTGGCCGGGCTAGACTGGACAAGGGTATGCGTAGGCTGACCATACGTCCCGCTTTCGGCGGGACAGTCCCGCTTTGGAGCCTCTGGTCCCGCTGTCCCGAGAGAGAGGAATCGACTGAGGAAGAATAGTCCGGGAGCTAGCGAAGAAAAACTTACCTCATAAAGTACAAATTTTTTGACCCTTATAGACTGGGAGCTAGCAAAGAAAGGTACAAAAATGGTCGACATGTATAGACTGGGAGCTGGCGATGAAAAACTTACCTCACAATAATATTGTTGACCTGTGGTTTTTATTTTCAACGTATTGTTTCATTACGAATTCTTTGCTAGATCTTGTTTATTTTCTCCTCCTCGTCCTCCTCCTCCTGTTCTTTCTCCTATCTTTTCTTCCTCTCTCTCTCTCCTATCCTTCTCCTTAGTATACTCACTCTCCTCTTTGTTTCTTCTTCTCCTCCTCCTCCTTCTCCTCCTCAATCTACTTCTTTCATCTCCTTCTTCTCAATACTTTTTCTTCTTTTTTCCTGTCTCTTTTATTCTTCTCCTCTTTCTTTATTTCACTCTCCTATTTCTTTATTCTTCTTCTCCTCTTTCTTTATTTCACTCTCCTATTTCTTTATTCTTCTTCTCCTCTTTCTTTATTTCACTCTCCTATTTCTTTATTCTTCTTCTCCTCTTTCTTTATTTTTTCACTCTCCTCTTTCTTTTTTTTCACTCTCCTCTCTCTCCTCTTTCTTTTTTTTCCACTCTCTTCTTTCTCCTCTTTCTTTATTCTTCTTCCTCCTCTTCTTTCTTCTTCCCTCTCTGCTCTATAAAATCATACTTCCGTCTCTCCCTAATCGTGTTTTAATACAACACTTTTTCTCTCTCCTTAACTTGCATTTTGCAAATTGATGATGCGAAAAAAAAGCGAAAGCAGAAAAAGGGATAACGGGATAACGATGAGGCTGGCTGAAAGAACTTGCTTTTTTTAAAGGTTTGATAAAGGGAACTGTAACTGCTAAGGTCTTATCGCCACCAATTTGAAGAGAAAATTAGAACAGGGTAGGAGAAAGCCAGCCGTTCTGAGAACGAACCTCATCTGTTTAGGATAAAGTTCGGCCCGGGTGGGAATCGAACCCACAACCTTGTGCTTACAAGGCAGACGCTACCAACCAAGCCAACTAGGCTGGAGAGGTATTATTATTTGTGGTTAAAGGGTCCAAACATTATTTGGGGCAGAATGTCTGTGGTATTTTTGGCCGGGCTAGACTGGACAAGGGTATGCGGCTATGTTGTGGTTAGTTTGACCACAACGTTGTCTTCGCGAAAATAAGTTCTAACTCTTAAATGCTTTGTCCGATTTTGGTAATTTTTTTTTTAAACCAAAATCCGATTTCTCAAAATTCAAAACTGGCCAGTAGCCTAGTTAGCTTGGTTGGTAGAGCGTCTGCCTTACAAGGGCTAGGTCGCGGGTTCGATTCCCGCCCGGGGCGGATTTTATCCTGATGGGATAATGTTCGTTCTCGGAACGGCTGGCTTTCTCCTCTCTCTCTCTCTCTCTCTCCTTTCCTTCTATATCTCTTTCTTCCCCGTCTCTCTCTCCCCTCTCCTCTTCCTCTCGCTCTTCTCTTTTCTTTTCTCTCTATCCATACCAGCTCTGTCTCTTTCATTTCTATCTCTTTTTACTTTCCTTATCCTATAGGAAGGAAAGTAATGTAATTGGGTCAAATTTTCGATGGTCAGTTTTTAGTGCCAAAACACGTTTTGGGGTCCCTAGAGCCTAAATACAAAGTTTCAGCCATTGGTCCGTATGTGTCTGTCTGTCTGTCTGTCCTTCTGTCTGTAAACAAAATATCTCGAGAACGGTATGAGCTAGAGACTTGAAATTTGGCATGCAGCTGTCAAATGTGACAAGGATGCAACACAAAACGTTTGGTTGAGATAGGTGCTGCGGTTGGCGGTATATTGACCGCTTTTTGTGCGGTTTTTGACTGTTTTTTGGCGGTTTTCAGCGACTAAACGGTTAGAGACATTGTAAAAGTTTGGCTATAAGAACAAGAACACCCAAAATAAGCATCATTCAATAGGATAAGGAAAGTCGTGTGACGTTCACACCAGATTTTTTTTTTTTCTGTATTTCTTCTCCTCTCACCCCTGACTAGTTCTTTTGACGTTCGCTCAGCAGCCAGAAAAGCCAGCAGGATACGAGAGCTTAGACAGTCATACTCATCCATCCAGATACCAACCAAATGCATCGTTGCTTAACTTCAGTGATCCATCGTAAACGTGCTATCGACGCTGAAGGCTGGATAGATTGTTTTTTTTTTTTTTTTTTTTAGAGGTTTTACAGAGGGAAATGGAATCGCTGGGGGCTTA
>NW_007380735.1:13441-16523 GCF_000475195.1 Diaphorina citri
GTGAGTTGAGTTTTTGCGGCCCGCCAACTCTCTACCTTGGTCTCTTGCGGCCCTCGGGTGCCCTAAGGTTGGACAACCCTGAGGTATACCTACCTACTAACTAGGTCGGCAAATTTATTTATTTTTATAGGTCGGTAAATTTATTTATTTTTATAGGTCGGTAAATTTATTTATTTTTACTAGCACATGATATCCAAAACCGATTATTTATTTTTACTAGCACATGATATCCAAAACCGATATACATAGATAAATAGATATACTTAAGTTGATAAGATGAATTACTAGAAAAATACTACATACCTATTTTATTTATTTAGATTTTATTTTCTCTTGGCAAAAGAAAAATCCAGCCATCTTTACGTCTTAGCCTTTGTTGGCACTCATCAAGCAAAGTTCATAGCTCTCTCTCTCTCTCTCTCTCTCTCTCTCTCTTTCTCCTCTATCTCTCTTTGTCTTAGTCTCTATCCTTCTCTCTCCCTCTATCTCTCCTCTCTCTCTCTCTCTCTGTGACTGCCCTTTCTTTCTGTATCTCTTTCTCTCTCCCTCTCTTTTTATATTCCTCTCTTGCGCTCTCTCTCTCTCCCTTTTCTCTCTCTCTTTTAGTTTTTCTCTCCTTCCTCTCTCTCTCTCCTTTGTCTCTTTCCTTCTCTCTTTCTACTCTCTCTCCATTGTCTCTCTCTATCTGTCTATTTCTCCTTCTCTCTCTCTCTTCTCTAAAGCTGAATTATATTCTCCTTCTCCATTTCTAATTTTATTGCATTTGCTTCCAGTATAAATTACGTTTTCTTTATCTGTACGTCCGTATTATCCATTCTTTCTTTCTTCTTCTTCTTCTGCTTCTTTTTATTCTCCTTCTCCTTCTTCCTCCTCTTTGTCCTCTTCTTCTTTTTCTCCTCCTCCTCCTCCTCCTCCTGATCTTTTTCCTTTTATTCTCTTTCTCTGTCCGTTCCTCTAAATCTTAATTTTATTTACAGTCGTCCCTCGTTCACTCACTCTCAGGAAGGAAGAAGGAAGAAGGAGAAGAATAAGAGGAATATTGAATATTTATATTAATCAAATCAAATAAAAACAATGAGAAAGAATTGAGAAGAAGAAGAAGAAGGAGGAGGAGGAGGAGAAGAAGAAGAAGAAGAAGAAGAAGAAGAAGAAGAAGAAGAAGAAGAAGAAGAAGAGGAGGAAAATATTAAACAGAGGAAAGGGGAAAGAGAAGGAGAAGAAAATAAATAAATAAAAACAATGAATACAAGAAGGATAAGAAGAAGAAGAAGCAGAAAAAGAAGAAGAAGAAGAAGAAGAAGAAGAAGAAGAAATAATTCAAAGAAATAGTTGAAAGAGAGGAAGTCAAAGAAGAAGGAAGAAGAACAAAATAAAAACAAAGAGAAGAACTAGAAGAATACGGAAAGCTAGAAGAAAGGAAAACAGTAAACAGTTTCCAATTCCCAGACTGCCCCAGAATAAAAATGCTTCGATAATTGTCCCATAATTCACGGAAAGGATACGGGTCCAAACTATAGGGCAGGGCCGTATTCAGACTATTCAGGGCTGGGAGGGCCGAAGGGGCCCGCCCTCCCCCTCGAGCTTCATTTTTCTCCTCTCCTGCAGGCCAGACTCTAAAAAATTTGGAGCATCCACCTCCCGTATATCACTGTTTGGACCCTTGGTCCCCCCTCGACAAAATCCTGGATTCGGCCCTGCTATAGGGTAATCCCATCTGCTTGTATGGTCATTTAAGGACAAATAGTTCAACTTTTCCCCTTCTGTACTTTGTTTTTTTTTTATGTCTCTTATCCACTATCCAAAGTTTTCTTGTTCTTTTTCCAGTCTTCCTTCTTCTCCTTTGCTTTTTCTTCTTTGTCCATTTTTTTTTTAATTGTTATTGTTCTTCTTCTTTTTGTGATTTGTTCTTGTTCCCATTATTATATTTCGTTAGTCTTTCCTTTTTCTTTTCTTCGTTTGGTTCTTCCTCTTTTTCTTCTTCTTCTCCTCCTCCTCCTCCCCCCTCTCCTTTCTTTTTCTTCTTGTTCCTACTTTATTCTTATTTTTCTTTTTCTTCCTATTCCCCTATTATTCTTTCTTTCTCTTCTCCTTCATAGTAAAACATAATTTCAACTTCAAAACTCTTCCCCCCACTCCTATGTTAGCCACATCCCAATCAAAAGTTTTTGCCTGCAGGGTTTGAGATATCTTATTTTGATATGGCTGCGGTTTTTGATTAATTCATTTCGTTCTCCCTCTTTCATATCTATCTATTATCAATCTCTCTCACTCTCCCCCTCTCCTCTTCCTCTCTCTCTATTAAAGATAAATTTTCTTGCCACTTATATACCCACGTGGCTTTCTGTCTCCGTCTCTCTTCACCTTGATTTCGTTATCTCTCTCTCTCTCTCTCTCTCTCTCTCTCTCTTCTCTTTATACCTCTCCTTCCCTCTTTCTGTCTCTCTCAATCCCATATCTCTTTTACTTTCCTTTCAGTTTTTTTCTGTCTACTGTCTACAAAAATGTCTACTTATATATGTTGTGAAAAGGTAACTACCTATAACTTACTAATTATCCATATACATTATGTTCAATAAGGTTTTTAATTACAGTAGGTAGGTAGGTAGATATTAATATCATCAGATTGAGCAAACCTGTTTTTTTTTTTTTTTTCTTTTACACTTATGTATTTAGGAGAGGAGCTCACCTCTATATAAGTTTAATTTAAGCTTAGGAGGTGTATTTATTGTTTATTTATATTGTTGTAAATAAAGTTAAAGTTCAAATTCAAATTCAAATTCAAATTCTCTCTCTCTCATACACAAACTCTCTCTCTCACTCACTCACTCACTCTCTCTCTCTCTCTCTCTCTTCATCCCTACATTCCTCTCTTTCTCCCTCTTTCAATTTCTCTTTGTAATTCTCTCTTTATTTTTCTCTAATTCTCTCTCTTTCTCTCTCTCTCTCTCTCTCCAATTTTACACGTGGTTCTCTTTCTACATGATTGTGTGTGTCTCTCTCTCTCCCTCACTCACACACACACTCTCTTTTCTCTCTCTCTTTCTCTCAGTTTATCTCTCCCTCTCTCTCTCTCTCTCTCTCT
>NW_007380735.1:17929-19882 GCF_000475195.1 Diaphorina citri
AAGAAAAACAAAAAGAGAAAATAATAAAAAAATGAAAATACCTATAAAAAGAATGAAAAAGAAAATGGAAAAATAACAAAGATCTTGATAAGAGATAAGTGATTTCGATTTGAGTGTGGAAACCATAAAATACTCGTATCAAATTCTATTATTACCTATTATTTACACCTATCTTGAGATTCCTTATTTATTTATACCTATCTATCCGAAGGAGTGAGATGGTGTTATTGAAAAGCAATCTATTTCCATTATCTACTGAAATCCATAGAGAAGAGAGAGAGAGAAAGACAGAAGAGAGAGAGAGAGAGAGAGAGAGAGAGAGAGAGAGAGAGAGAGAGAGAGAGAGAGAGAGAGAGAGAGAGAAATAAATGGGAGAGGAGAGAGAGAGAGAGAGAGAGAGAGAGAGAGAGCAAGAAATTAATGGGAGAAGGAGAGATAGAGAGATACAATATCAATTCTATTGTCCGATAAATGATAATAATAATCTCTTTCTTCTTCTCCTCTTCCTCCTTCTTTTTGTCATTCTCTTTCTCCGCTCTTACTTCCTTTCTATCAAGGTATTCTTCTTCTCCTTTCCCTGCTACTCCTCCTTCTCTTTCTCCTCCTCCTTCTCTTACTCCTCCTCTTTCTCCTTCTCCTCCTCCTCTTTCTCCTTCTTTTTTGTCATTCTCTTTCTCCGCTCTTACTTCCTTCCTATCAAGGTATTATTCTTCTTCTCCTTTTTCTGCTTCTCCTCCTTCTTCTCCTCCTCTTTCTCCTTCTCCTTCTCTTACTCCTCCTCTTTCTCCTTCTCTTCCTCCTCCTCCTTCTCTTCCTCCTCCTCCTTCTCTTCCTCCTCCTTCTCCTTCTCTTACTCCTCCTCCTTCTCCTCTTCCTCCTCCTCCTTCTCTTCCTCCTCCTCCTTCTCTTCCTCCTCCTCCTTCTTCTTACATTTTTTCCTTGGAACGCCAAATAAAAAATTGATTTTCAACCTTAAGAGCGGATACGACAGAAGGCCTGGGTGATCCACCCGTGTTCTAGCTTCCGGTGAGTTGAGACACACTGTATATTATTATTATTTTTATTAACTTTTTTTACTTTATTTTATATGACCAGAGAAGTTCAGAAATCACTTTTTTTCTGGGAAAATACCTACGGCAATTTTTTAAAGAATCAGAGGCAACTGTTTTACATTTTTTCCTCGGAACGTCAAATAAAAAATTGATTTTCAACCTTAAGAGCAGATACGACAGAAGGCCTGGGTGATCCACCCGTGTTCTAGCTTCCGGTGAGTTGAGACACACTGTATATATTTCTAGTCTCGTCAATTATCCTTGGAACGTCAAATAAAAAAATTAATTTTCAACCTTAAGAGCGGATACGACAGAAGGCCTGGGTGATCCACCCGTGTTCTAGCTTCCGGTGAGTTGAGACACACTGTATATATTTCTAGTCTCGTCAATTAGAGA
Source organism: Diaphorina citri (assembly GCF_000475195.1). NCBI lineage: Eukaryota > Metazoa > Arthropoda > Insecta > Hemiptera > Psyllidae > Diaphorina > Diaphorina citri. Next base: position 19,378 of record NW_007380735.1, read on the forward strand.
ATTGTATCAATTATCGTTCAGACATTAATTAATTTACAACTCTGTTCCCGTTCCCACAGACCTAAGTGAGTGCGGAATTGATATCACAATTAATAAAGAATTTTATTGAATTAGAAAGAAGTAGAAGAAACACATTGATTAAGAAACAACTTATTGTGAGCTGTGGGTTACTCGATTCTGAGGCCCAAGGTCCAGTATTAAAAACCCTGGTCTTACTTAGCTCTAAAATGAAATTAAAACTGCATTTGCGGAATTGATATCACAATGATCGCACTACCATTGCTCCCATTTCATGACACTCCAATGGAGCAGCTGCAAATGGGTAAAAATTATAAATAAATGGTCGATTCCTATGTAAAAAGTTGGGAAAAATCCAAATCTCTCGGAAAGGCTGGCTTTCCTTCTCTCTTCGATTTTCGGGACGATAAGGGCTATTTCACATCTAGACTGCAACTTGTAGTATACGGCAGTTTTCATGATGAGGGCTACATAGTCTTATGGGCCT
>NW_007380736.1:0-2593 GCF_000475195.1 Diaphorina citri
AAAATAAACGGAATTCAGCTAAAAAGGTACACATAAAATAATGTAAATATTATTTCACCCAACTTGAAACCAACACCAATACCCCCATTTGTATACCTTTTGTCCTTATGACATTGTGGCCTGTGTCAAATGTGAAAGCCACAGAGGGGAGAGAAACAACCCCCTACGATAAAACGAAACGACGGTAATTTATTAATAAAAACAAAATAAACAACTTTTATAACAACCCTTAGGTACCAATCATCTTAAAAAAAAGAGCCCAAATTTGATTTGGTTAGAGATAGCTACGATAGTACGTTGAATACACACACCAGTTACCAATAGAACATTAAAGTTAGGCAACGCTGAACGTGTTTGGTACCTTCTGGTGTCTGGACAATCGTGTGCTGCTGGATTTTGGAGGCACAGTTAGTCCAGTGGTAACGCTTATGTACGTACCTAAATGATTCATAAATTTAGAAAATTTGAGAAAAATACGTCAAATGATCGATAGTTTGAACGGAAGAATTACTTTCTATTTTTTTTTTTTTCTTTCTAACAAGTATTTCAGTGAAGAAGTCACTCAAAAAAGGACCCCTGCCTACTAAAACCTAATCCTACATAATAAGTTACTGTAATTCCTTTCAATCGTTAGAGTAAACAAAGATATAAGTCGACCCAATACAATAATCAGCGAGTTCTAAAAAGTCCTACCAAGGGAAGAAAGAGAAGGGCAAAACAAATACAATCACACTCGGAGTAGGCATTACTAGGTAACAAGATAAAATTCATATCATTCTCCAAATGAAACTAAAATGAAATGGTCGACTAAAACCACAAAAATGAACGCTACAGTAATTGGAAATGCAACAAACATATGGAATGCACCCCGTACAATGCAATTGAAATCGAGTATGAGCTAATGCACCCACTGACATAGTTAAAACCAAGTCGATAAATAAACATAATGCCTAGTCCAATATTTACACAGGAGCCTATTTGCCCTAGCTACATTGGTCCAGTGGTAACGCGCTTGCTTGCCATGCAGAAGGTCCCGGGTTCGAATCCCACCATCGACCAAAATTTGTACTCATTTTTCGACTGCAAATATTTCAACGGGTTACTTTCTGGTGTTGACCCAGCACCTAAATGGGAAATATTGTGTCTCTTCTAGTCTTCTCGCTCATCATCTGATGAGAGACATACTACGGGATGGGCATGCTACGACACAGACCACATGCGTCCAATGTAGCAGTTGTTTCACTGCTACGAAATAAAAACGGCGGTGAAACACTCATCTTTCAAAAAAAAATCCCCGCCCCACTCAGGCTAGGTGAGGTTATTGTGAGTAGACCAGTAGCTTGTCAACGAACGTAGAGTAAAGCCCCCGTCACTAAACCTGCCTCGGTAAAAACCCTATCTTAAAAAAAAAAAAAAATAAGACTAAACTATTAGCAGTCATGCTCGTTCACTTTATGAGAAGTCTCTTCATAGGAACCTGATTAATACAACAGTGTTTATAAAACTCAACAGCAACCTTATATGGCAGATCTATTGAACCAGAGGTGTCGCCAGTCAACAGGAGAGCGTGGGTTCGATCCCAGCCGAGGTATGGAATTTTATCCTCATTTATTTGACCACATAATAATGGAGCTCTAAGGGTTAGATGGTAGAGAATGCCTAAGGCGTTAACCTCGCCTAGTGGTTGCCTTCCACTCAAGAGTCTATTATTATTATTACTAAAACCCTTGGCAGTTATACCGTAACATTCTGTTTCTACGAAAAACACAAATTTCCCATTCACAGGAAACCACAAACCACCTGTCCCAATGTTGGTATGAGGGCCATCGGCTTTAACAAACGCCCTATGTCACTGCGACCTTGTTAGATCTTCTGTGACTGTCCCAATGTTTCCCTTTTCAGTCTCACACAGGGCCATATTTAGGGAACATAATAATGGAGCTCTAAGGGTTAGGTGGTAGAGAATGCCTAAGGCGTTAACCTCGCCTAGTGGTTGCCTTCCACTCAAGAGTCTAATTATTATTATTACTAAAACCCTTGGCAGTTATACCGTAACATTCTGTTTCTACGAAAAAACACAAATTTCCCATTCACAGAAAACCACAAACCACCTGTGCCAATGTTGGTATGAGGGCCATCGGCTTTAGTAAACGCCCTATGTCACTGCGACCCTGTTAGATCTTCTGTGACTGTCCCAATGTTTCCCTTTTCAGTCTCACACAGGGCCGAATTTAAGGGGGCCCGGGCACGATTGGTCAATCTACCAATCCGCATCGCCGTTTGCCTTGAGGAAAACGAAATCCTTCCCGTTCAGATTCATGATACCGTCCTTCAAATAGAACTTCCACTTGTTACGGGACCGTGTGATCTTGTCGTACTGACATACGACTATGTTGTCGGTGTCAAACAGGGCGGGGTCCTCTTCACTCACGTCGTCACTCGAGTTCAGGGGTTCGTCTTCGATCCCTGTGGGCGGAGAGAAAAAACAATCTTAATGAACTATGGGAAAAAAAAATCTTCTTTTTTAAGAGGCTAGATAGAGGGAGGGAACTGTAAGTGCTAAGGTCTTATCGTCCCAAAAGCGACGAGAGAA
>NW_007380736.1:2642-6392 GCF_000475195.1 Diaphorina citri
GAATTTTATCCTCATTTATTTGACCACATAATAATGGAGCTCTAAGGGTTAGATGGTAGAGAATGCCTAAGGCGTTAACCTCGCCTAGTGGTTGCCTTCCACTCAAGAGTCTATTATTATTATTACTAAAACCCTTGGCAGTTATACCGTAACATTCTGTTTCTACGAAAAACACAAATTTCCCATTCACAGGAAACCACAAACCACCTGTCCCAATGTTGGTATGAGGGCCATCGGCTTTAACAAACGCCCTATGTCACTGCGACCTTGTTAGATCTTCTGTGACTGTCCCAATGTTTCCCTTTTCAGTCTCACACAGGGCCATATTTGAGGGATCATTTATTTGAGAATTTGACCACATAATAATGGAGCTCTAAGGGTTAGGTGGTAGAGAATGCCTAAGGCGTTAACCTCGCCTAGTGGTTGCCTTCCACTCAAGAGTCTAATTATTATTATTACTAAAACCCTTGGCAGTTATACCGTAACATTCTGTTTCTACGAAAAAACACAAATTTCCCATTCACAGAAAACCACAAACCACCTGTGCCAATGTTGGTATGAGGGCCATCGGCTTTAGTAAACGCCCTATGTCACTGCGACCCTGTTAGATCTTCTGTGACTGTCCCAATGTTTCCCTTTTCAGTCTCACACAGGGCCATATTTAGGGAGGCCCGGGCACGATTGGTCAATCTACCAATCCGCATCGCCGTTTGCCTTGAGGAAAACGAAATCCTTCCCGTTCAGATTCATGATACCGTCCTTTAAATAGAACTTCCACTTGTTACGGGACCGTGTGATCTTGTCGTACTGACATACGACTATGTTGTCGGTGTCAAACAGGGCGGGGTCCTCTTCACTCACGTCGTCACTCGAGTTCAGGGGTTCGTCTTCGATCCCTGTGGGCGGAGAGAAAAAACAATCTTAATGAACTATGGGAAAAAAAAATCTTCTTTTTTAAGAGGCTAGATAGAGGGAGGGAACTGTAAGTGCTAAGGTCTTATCGTCCCAAAAGCGACGAGAGAATGAAGAAATGATAGGAAAAAAGCCAACCGTTCCGAGAACGAACCTTATCTGTTCAGGATGAAATTCGGCTCGGGCTGAAATCGAACCTACGACCTAGCGCTTACAAGGCAGACGCGCTACCAACCAATCTAACTACACGTCTGGAGGGATGGTGTCCCATGTCTTCAAATAACCAAAGTCTCATCTCACCTTCATTTTCTTCATTCTCATCATCGTCGTCATCAATGTCCTGATCATCATCGTCATCGTCTTCATCATCATCGTCCTTGTCATCATCATCGTCATCGTCATCATCATCGGACGTATCATGCGCCCCGTCATACTGAGGGAACACGGGCTTAGTGTCCAACTGTTGCTGCTGCTGCAATTGTTGCTGCTGAGCTTGCTGCTGCTGGAGTAGCACAACATTGTCGACATGTTGCTGAAGCAGAACGGTAGCCACGTCTGTGGGAACGCTCATGGCTGCTGTGATCACACTTCCGCCTGAAACAGTCACAACCAACTTCAGTGATGTAGTGGTTAGCGCGGTGGACTTCGGATCTGGAGGTTGGTGGTTCGAGTCCAAGTCAAGCCATAAAATTTAGCGTAGTGCATTAAGCGTAACTGGAAGAACGATATTATCTAGAGACTAAACTGTAGTACCGTGGAGTAGATATCCTGGAGAAATCAGTATTTAAAGACGTACCTATATGGAAGCCATACGACGGAAATTTCACTTGCACACACCGAAAAAGAAAATCCGGAAAATTTTGTTTGTTTACTTTTTGATTTTTTTTTCAACTTTGCACAGAGAAAAAATGTTTTTTCCTCGTTGAAAAGTTCTCTGTGCTTTATGCGGCGGCTCTAGATTTTTTAAAAAGGTCAGCTGTTTTTCATTCAAACTGCGTCGCGTCGATGCGAAAACAACCCCGCGTTGATGGGTATTTTTCATTTCACCAGTGGCGTAGCGTCCATGTAGGGCGTGTATGGCGGCCATACACTCAAAATTTACTCAAATACCCTTAAATATTGACGAAGAAGAATGTGCATGACTTATGGTAGTAATGTGCATGGTGATGGAAATTAGTGCCCTACACGCCTTACATCACTTGAGTTTAGACCACGCTACGCCACTGCATTTCACTTCCCCTCCTAGCGTCTCTCTTCGAGTGAACTCGGCGTCTTAGATTCCGGAAGCGACTCTTGAGTAGCATCAAGTTTAAAATTATTTTGCAATATCTCGAGATAGCGGATCCGCTAGAGATGTCATGTTTCTTGATTTTCCACAATTTTTATTTTCACTCCTCCTGAATTTAGGACACGGCGTCCACTCGTGAAATGAAAAACACGCATCAACGCGGCGTCGGGTTCGCATAGACGCGGCGTAGGAATGAAAGACACGGATCGAATTGAACGGATAATGTTCGTTCTCTCGGAACGGTTGACTATGTCCTATCCTGTCTTCCTTCTCTCTTCGATTTCTGGACGATAAGACCTTAGCAGCCACAGTTCCTCTTTATCAAACCTCTTTTTTTTAATCTGATTGGTTAAAATGTATTGGTATGAATCTTATATTATAAAATCAAGATCCATTCACTCATTCACCTATACCTACTATTATGTTCTTTGCTACATTTCTGCTTGTGAGTTAAAAATCTCTCTGCCATCTTTATAGTTGATTGACTTGTTATCAAGAGGTGTAAAATGTTTTTTTTTTTTTTATATCGATAATAATCTCGAAAGATATTTTACTTACCATTTCACGAGCCGCCTACAAGTTTTCTTCTTTGCTCCGGCGTGCTCCAAGCGGACGAATCAGGAACTTCTAATGTGATTTGAAAAATCCATGGTAGAAAGAATAAGGAAAAATCAAAATCAAAACATTCTTATCAAATTCCAGTTTTCCTTATCAAAAAGGTTCGTGTTTTCTGAAATTTCTTGCTTTCCACCCTACTTTTATATATATTTTTTATCTTTTAGAAGTTGTATTTGAATCTTCGGACTTACACCTAGTTGCCCAAAGCTCCATTAGGTCATAAATTTTCATTGCAGCAATGTATTTATTGATTGAAATGTAAATTGGTACAATCAAAACATTTCACCACTTGTTAAGCCTTTGAATCATGTCAACTTTAAGAAGAGCTTCCAGAACAGGAAACGCCCAGCTTTCAGTCACATATTTCAGTCATAAGTGCATCCAACAAGGCAGACGCGCTACCAACCAATCTAACTACACGAGCTGGAGGGATGAAAACTGTCAATGCACCTCCCGAAATTTCCAGACTTAATGACAATGTGTCCCATGTCTTCTCATCTCACCTTCATTTTCTTCATTCTCATCATCGTCGTCATCAATGTCCTGATCATCATCGTCATCGTCTTCATCATCATCGTCCTTGTCATCATCATCGTCATCGTCATCATCATCGGACGTATCATGCGCCCCGTCATACTGAGGGAACACGGGCTTAGTGTCCAACTGTTGCTGCTGCTGCAATTGTTGCTGCTGAGCTTGCTGCTGCTGGAGTAGCACAACATTGTCGACATGTTGCTGAAGCAGAACGGTAGCCACGTCTGTGGGAACGCTCATGGCTGCTGTGATCACACTTCCGCCTGAAACAGTCACAACCAACTTCAGTGATGTAGTGGTTAGCGCGGTGGACTTCGGATCTGGAGGTTGGTGGTTCGAGTCCAAGTCAAGCCATAAAATTTAGCGTAGTGCATTAAGCGGGGAACGACATTTGTGAC
>NW_007380736.1:6508-11187 GCF_000475195.1 Diaphorina citri
AAAAAAAAAAAAAAAAAAAAAAAGTTTCCCACATATGGCTTCAATTAATATTGAAATGTTAGGTTGATTTTAACATGCGAGACATCATTTTTTTTTTTTTTGTTGTTGTTCGTGGACCACCTGCGGATGAAAAAATGCCATAAAAAACCCAGCCAGCCACTGATTCCAAGTATTAGGTAGTAATAAAAATAAAAAATAAAACCCTTCTTAATAACAGGCCCACCTCAAAGTATGCTTATGGTAATTTTGTTATACCTCTACCTTCTTTAATAGTGAAGGAAGCTTAAGATTCATTGTTGATCTGTTTTTTATAAAGTAGGTACTTACTATTCTTGTTGGTTAACAGATCTCATTGATCTGTGGAAAATAGCCCACAATCCACATACCTCAGTTGCCTCACAGATTGTCATCATGTCTCAGAATACATTCCTGCACAAATGTGTCGACAATAGCTGTTTCACCTGCCTCCAACCTCGCTACAAGGTAATTTGTTTGTTTGTTTGTTTTTTTTTTTTTTTTTTTTTTTTTTTGGAAAGAAGGTAAGAAACCAGGTAGTGTCAAAGTAGATTCATAAAAAAAAGAAAAAAAAATGTAAAAGGGTGCTTTCATTTTTGAAAAGCCAGAACCACTAGTCATAGCTAGTTCTGCTGCCAAACATACCTATTACATGATTTCCTTCTAGCCAACTAAGATAATAGCTAATAAGTCCAAGCACATACTTACACTTGTATGTACTTAAAACATGCTTGATACATACTAATCATCATTTCAAGGTACTCCAGTCAAGTCTAGTATTTCCAATGTGTATGCTTAGCAAAACTTCGGATCTGGAGGTTGATGGTTCAAGTCCAAGTCAAGCCATAAAATTTAGCGTAGTGCCTTAAGCGGGGAACCACATTTGTGACGAGCATTTATGCTTAACACAATTAAAATTCCAGTCACAACAAATGTGTAAACAATGTGTAACAATGTGATGTGTACCATTCTTTGAATTTTCTGTGCCAAATTTCATCAAAATGCCATCAGTGGTTACAGTGGAACATTCAAACATCTAAACAATCTAAACCAAATGCAAAACTGTCGAGTTAAAACGTAGACCTCACTATTGTTTGGTGAGAGCATTTATGCTTAACACAGTTAAAATTCCAGTCACAAGAAATGTGTAAACAATGTGTAACAATGTAATGTGTACCATTCTTTGAATTTTCTGTGCCAAATTTCATCAAAATGCCATCGCGAGTTACAGTGGAACATTCAAACATCTAAACAATCTAAACCAAATTCAAAACTGTCGGCCTAGAGTTCACTGTTTTATAAGTAAGTATTAAATATGAAGCTTTCTTATGACTAAGTACAGCTTGAAAATTTATTGTACTTATTTTTTAATTACTACAAAGAGGTGGACCTTTACTATCTAAAACTAAAATTATAAGGGAACCTAGGAAACAATTGTTTTTCGTTTTGAGCGGTTTGTCCGACCTCAATTGAATGTCACAAAAATGTTCAACACATAAACGAAATCTGATCATAAAAATTTCAAGCCTGATAGGGCCTTCTTTTTAGTGAGGTCTAGAGTTCGCTGTTTTATAAGTAAGTATTAAATATGAGGCTTTCTTATGACTAAGTACAGCTTGAAAATTTATTGTACCTATTTTTTAATTACTACAAAGAGGTGGACCTTTACTATCTAAAACTATGTAACAATGTAATGTGTACCATTCTTTGAATTTTCTGTGCCAAATTTCATCAAATTGCCATCGCCAGTTACAGTGGAACATTCAAACATCTAAACATTCTAAACCAAATGCAAAACTGTCGAGTTAAAACGTAGACCTCACTATTGTTTGGTGAAAAATACCTGTTCATTGGTCCAAGTAAGTTAGTAAGTGAAAAACAATAAAATTGTTAACAATAAAATTGTTTTTCCTTTTGAGCGGTTTGTCCAACCTCAATTGAATGTCACAAAAATGTTCAACACATAAACGAAATCTGATCATAAAAATTTCAAGCCTGATAGGGCCTTCTTTTTAGTGAGGCCTAGAGTTCACTATAAGTAAGTATTAAATATGAAGCTTTCTTATGACTAAGTACAGCTTGAAAATTTATTGTACCTATTTTTTAATTACTACAAAGAGGTGGACCTTTACTATCTAAAACTATTTAAGATTCATTGTTGATCTGTTTTTTATAAAGTAGGTACTTACTATTCTTGTTTGTTAACAGATCTCATTGTTCTGTGGAAAAGAGCCCACATACCTTAGTTGCCTCACAGATTATCATCATGTCTCAGAATACATTTCTGCACAAATGTGTCGACAATAGCTGTTTCACCTGCCTCCAACCTCGCTACAAGGTAATTTGTTTGACCAAGGATCAAACTCTGAAGGGTTGTGACAAAATTTACCACTGCAAAGTTGTCAACTTGAGCATTCTCTAATGACTATGAATTCAGGGTGGAATGGTAGAGATTGCCCCAGACAATAATTTCGCCCTTTGTTTGTAATATCTTGTATTTGTGTACAATGAATTATAACCAATAAAGGGTCTAAATAAATAAATGAATTCAACTCTGGGGACCCTCACAATATCTTTTCAATTTAAATGTGTAACTAAGTATTAAATGTGTAACTTTTGTAGGTAGTTAGGTAGAATGAGTATAGAATTATTTCTATTTTATTCCATTATACCTAAGTAGTTGTAATTTAATGTTTAATTTAGAATTAAGTTGAATTGACTTTGTAAGATACCTTTTGGTTTTATTTACAATAAAAACTATTCTATTCTATTCAAATTCCTCAAGACTTACCTTACATAGACCATCATCCCCTCCACTGTACAAAATATTGGAAGACTCGTCGGCAAAACACACCGTGTTTACATCATCACCATGACCCTTGATCTGAAACCAAATATATGTAATAATAGTCCTTATTTACCTGCACTTACATTTTATTTCAAGAGGTTTCATAGAGGGAATTGTCACTACTGAGGTCTTAATGTCACGAAATCGAAGAGAAGAAAGAGAGGCTAGGAGAAAGCAAGGCGTTCCGAGAACGAACCTTTTCTGCTGTTTAGGATGAAGTTCGAATGTAATAAAATAAACGGAATTCAGCTAAAAAGGTAGGTACACATAAAATAATGTAAATTTTATTTTACCCAACTTGAAACCAACACCAATACCCCCATTTGTATACCTTTTGTCCTTATGACATTGTGACCTGTGTCAAATGTGAAAGCCACAGAGGGGAGAGAAACAACCCCCTACAATAAAACGAAACGACAGTAATTTATTAATAAAAACAAAATAAACAACTTTTATAACAACCCTTAGGTACCTAACATCTTACAAAAAAAGAGCTCAAATTTGATTTGGTTAGACAGCTGCGATAGCACGTTGAATACACACACCAGTTACCAATAGAACATTGAAGTTAACAACTTTTATAACAACCCTTGGGTACCTAACATCTTACAAAAAAAAGAGCTCAAATTTGATTTGGTTAGACAGCTGCGATAGCACGTTGAATACACACACCAGTTACCAATAGAACATTTAAGTTAAGCAACGCTGAACGTGTTTGGTACCTTCTGGAGTCTGGACAATCGTGTGCTGCTGGATTTTCCCGGCCCCACTCAGGCTAGGTGAGGTTATTGTGAGTAGACCAGTAGCTTGTCGCCGAATGAAGAGTAAAGCCCCCGTCACTAAACCTGCCTCGGTAGCGTAGTGGTCAAGACGCTCGCCTGGTAAACAGGAGGGCGTGGGTTCGATCCCAGCCGAGGTATGGAATTTTATCCTCATTTATTTGAGAATTTGACCACATAATAATGGAGCTCTAAGGGTTAGGTGGTAGAGAATGCCTAAGGCGTTAACCTCGCCTAGTGGTTGCCTTCCACTCAAGAGTCTATTATTAATAAAGGCTGACAGGTAAAAACGGATAGGGAATTTTTAGTGGATGTGCCAAATGCACCAATTTTCCAACATAAAATACATACGAAGACAATACCCAGTGGATATTTTTTATTTATTATTATTTTTTTTTTAATCAGAATAAAGGTTAACCATTACATAATTGGCCTTGCAGGTAACGTGAACTTATCTAGTGGGTTTTACATCCTATCAGTCACGAAAATCTTTCGATTTTTCTCGCAATCAACAAGAACAAGACCACTCTTCCTCGTTTTAAACCAGTACATCTTTTGGTTTCCCACACCTGAGCGAAAATACACAATTAGTCATTACGTACCAGACTCTAAGTGGACCAGACCAGTCTTCGATAATACAATGTACTATTTTTAAATAGACTTTCTTCCCTAATGATAGAGGTAGTGTCAAAAATGGTAGAATATTTGTTATAAAAATAATAATAATGATTGCTCATGAAGTTTCTTGCCAATTATCCTACACGGGGGGAGGGGGGTGTACTTTTTAGTGTCCGGAATGCTTTCGGTTTTAATGAAACCAAGAGGGACATGTTGTCTTTTTGCTAGTTATATTATCATTCACCTAAAATTAACCCTTCAACTATCAAACTATATAAGTTGGGTCTGTTTCGACGGGTCACGTGAGGCGGTCTTACATATCCATAACTATCTCGGCAGAACGTTACATTCAAATTATAGGACGGACAACCTATTGACATGTAACTTGTATACATTATAGAACGACAACTATATGAATG
>NW_007380736.1:11212-24306 GCF_000475195.1 Diaphorina citri
TTACAAGGCAGACGCACTACCAACTAAGCTAACTAGGCTGGCTCTTATTTATTACATGTTCTTATAATATAAGATTGCCTATCAAAAAAAATAACGAATGAATGAAACTTACAACAAATGGGAACACGAACACGCTCTTACCTACCTCCTGAACCAAAACGGTTCACGGTTAGTGTGAACGAATTATCATCCCACGGAAAGCACTTACCGTTTTCCCACGGAAGGCACTTACCGTCATCCCACGGAAGGCACTTACCGTTTTCCCACGGAAGGCACTTACCGTCATCCCACGGAAGGCACTTACCGTTTTCTGACCAACTTGAATAGGCAAACATGTTTCCGTCCGAGCTGAATGCAGTGTCTATAATACTCCAGCCCACATCCAGACCATTGATCTTACGCAGTAATGTGTAGTCACTGTGTGATGTGTCATACAGACGCATTGTCTTGTCTGAAAACAACAAGAAAATACTTTTAGCTAAATGCAGTGTCTATAATACTCCAGCCTTCATCCAGAAAAACAACAAGAAAATGGTCTTACTTTGTCTGAAAACAAGAAAAAAATACTTTCAGTCAGCCTAGTTAGCTTGCAAGGTAATGCTCGTGAATTTTAAGCGGTAAGGCCCGGCGCACATTGAGACGCAGCTACGCAGCACAGTCACGCAGCACAGCAAAGCAGTTTTTGTAAACCATTGGATTCAATACGTCTTACTTTGTCTGAAAACAAAATGTTGCTTAACCTCAGTGATCCGTCGAGAGTTGGTCTATTGACTATTCAACGTCCCATTGCCTCAAGCTAAAACAGGAGCACCTGAAAGTCGTAATTTCCTACGCAGTAGGTAACTTGCAAAGCGCTGGTGCTCCAACACTTTCTCTTGTGAACGGATCTTTTTTCTAAAAAAAAAAAAAAAAAAAAAAAGCTGGAAGTAAAGACTTCTGTGACTGTCCCAATGTTGGTATGAGGGCCATCGGCTTTAATAAACGCCCTATGTCACTGCGACCTTGTTAGATCTTCTGTGACTGTCCCAATGTTGGTATGAGGGCCATCGGCTTTAATAAACGCCCTATGTCACTGCGACCTTGTTAGATCTTCTGTGACTGTCCCAATGTTTCCCTTTTCAGTCTCACACAGGGCCTATTTAAGGGGGGCCCGGGCACGATTGGTCAATCTACCAATCCGCATCGCCGTTTGCCTTGAGGAAAACGAAATCCTTCCCGTTCAGATTCATGATACCGTCCTTTAAATAGAACTTCCACTTGTTACGGGACCGTGTGATCTTGTCGTACTGACATACGACTATGTTGTCGGTGTCAAACAGGGCGGGGTCCTCTTCACTCACGTCGTCACTCGAGTTCAGGGGTTCGTCTTCGATCCCTGTGGGCGGAGAGAAAAAATAATCTTAATGAACTATGGAAAAAAAAATCTTTTTTAAGAGGCTAGATAGAGGGAGGGAACTGTAAGTGCTAAGGTCTTATCGTCCCAAAAGCGACGAGAGAAGGAAGAAATGATAGGAAAAAAGCCAACCGTTCCGAGAACGAACCTTATCTGTTCAGGATGAAATTCGGCTCGAACTGAAATCGAACCCACGACCTAGCGCTTACAAGGCAGACGCGCTACCAACCAATCTAACTACACGGGCTGGAGGGATGAAAACTGTCAATGCATCTCCCGAAATTTCCAGAGTTAATGACAATGTGTCCCATGTCTTCAAATAACCAAAGTCTCATCTCACCTTCATTTTCTTCATTCTCATCATCGTCGTCATCAATGTCCTGATCATCATCGTCATCGTCTTCATCATCATCGTCCTTGTCATCATCATCGTCATCGTCATCATCATCGGACGTATCATGCGCCCCGTCATACTGAGGGAACACGGGCTTAGTGTCCAACTGTTGCTGCTGCAATTGTTGCTGCTGGGCTTGCTGCTGCTGGAGTAGCACAACATTGTCGACATGTTGCTGAAGCAGAACGGTGGCCACGTCTGTGGGAACGCTCATGGCTGCTGTGATCACACTTCCGCCTGAAACAGTCACAACCAACTTCAGTGATGTAGTGGTTAGCGCGGTGAACTTCGGATCTGGAGGTTGATGGTTCAAGTCCAAGTCAAGCCATAAAATTTAGCGTAGTGCCTTAAGCGGGGAACCACATTTGTGACGAGCATTTATGCTTAACACAATTAAAATTCCAGTCACAACAAATGTGTAAACAATGTGTAACAATGTGATGTGTACCATTCTTTGAATTTTCTGTGCCAAATTTCATCAAAATGCCATCAGTGGTTACAGTGGAACATTCAAACATCTAAACAATCTAAACCAAATGCAAAACTGTCGAGTTAAAACGTAGACCTCACTATTGTTTGGTGAAAAATACCTGTTCATTGGTCCAAGTAAGTTAGTAAGTGAGAAACAATTGTTTTTCGTTTTGAGCGGTTTGTCCGACCTCAATTGAATGTCACAAAAATGTTCAACACATAAACGAAATCTGATCATAAAAATTTCAAGCCTGATAGGGCCTTCTTTTTAGTGAGGTCTAGAGTTCGCTGTTTTATAAGTAAGTATTAAATATGAGGCTTTCTTATGACTAAGTACAGCTTGAAAATTTATTGTACCTATTTTTTAATTACTACAAAGAGGTGGACCTTTACTATCTAAAACTAAAATTATAATGGAACCTAGTAGTACACCCAACAAACCTAGAATTATTTGTGCCTAAATAAAATAAAATATGATAAAATGGGAAAGAGATTGGTATACCGAGAACTGACTGCAGCTGGTTGCCCTGTAATGTTGAAGCAGGGACCTGAATGGTGACCACCCGACCCTCACGGTTAGTAGACCCATGTTGTGCTGGCAATGTAATCTGAATGGGGATTTTCTTGTTCAAATCTTGAGCGAGTGAATTCAGGTTGGAACTTGGTGCTTGTTGTTGCTGAGGTGGAGGGGGTACTTGTTGATGTTGTGAAACGGCTTGCTGGTGCTGTAAAAGCAAACAATGTTCATGCATGAGCATATTTTATTTAGATACCTCAGCTGGGATTGAACCCTCCTGTGTATCAGATGTCTGGACTCCTACATGACCACTGAGGCAAGTTATTGTCCTCTCAAGGCTGTACACACCTCGAAATAACCTACATCATGCTTTGACTCTCAATTTCCTGCTTCTCTTTATTTCGCCAGTCTAGTTAGCTTGGAGGGTAGCGCGTCTGCCTTGTAAGCGCTAGGCCGCGGGTTCGATTCCCGCCCGGGGAGGACATTATCCTGATGGGATAATGTTCGTTCTCGGAACGGCTGGCTTTCTCCTACCCTGCATTCCTTTTCTCTTCGATTTGGGGACGATAAGATCTTAACAGTTACAGTTCCCTCTGTCAAACCTCTTCTTGTACTCTTTTTAATTTCAATCCTTTTAATAAAGTTTAACCAGGGTAGGAATTGAACCCATGATCTAGCACTTACAAGACAGGTAACTAGGCTGGCAACCTGAGGTTTAAATGTTAAAACAATGTGTTTTGATTTTAACCCCTTATGCCCCATCTTACCACAGAGAGTTTTCAGTTAATCCAGAGTTTAAGAAGTACTGGCCTGTGTAAATCAAAAGGGTGACATCAAAGAAGACACTTGACACAGTGTTGACTTCTCAGTGGTTGGCCATTAATAACTTTACTATACACACCTTAACCGGTTGTTGCTGTTGTTGGATAGGAGGTTGAGATTGTTGAGGTTGCTGCTGTTGAGTCTGCTGCCGTGGCTGTTGATACACTTGAACAGTTTTCTGATCGGGTAACTTGTGGGTTTCTTCAACAAAATAGTATTGACCGGGGATTAGAATACCCACTAACAATATACCTAGGTATTTAAACTTAACTGATAACTTTCTAACAAATCGTATTCAAGCTATTGCTTATTTTTCAATTGTTTTTGATGGGATAGGTACCTACTGTGTTACAAAAGATGTTGTAATCATACCCAGTGAATCATGCTTACTACAATTATTTGTTAGGTTTATATTAGACATCCTATGTATTAACATTATTCTTACCATTTATTACTTTTATTTTTATTGGATACTTGTGTTTTCTTCTCCGACTTGAGTTTTGCCTACTTTTTAGGCTTCTTTATGGGAAATGAGTTGAAAAAAAAAAAAAAAAAAAAAAAAAAAAGGGGTTTACGACAATGAAAAATAAAAAAAGGAGCTGTCACAAATGATTAGTGACCAGTGTTATTATAGGGTTAGGTTAAACGCAAAAAGGCCCTTTCACAAATGAGCCGAGACCAGTGTTTATTATAAGGTTTATGTTAAACACTAAAAGGAGCTTTCTCATTGTCGTGGCTTCTTAATAATTCCCTGACTCTTTCCTCTGCAGATACGTGCTCATGAGTCTGGAGGCGATGAACCAAATCCTGCTCTCCTGTCACGCCCACGCCCTCAACCTGTTCATCCAGCTAAAAACCAGCATCATAGGCTGACAGAGCTACTCAAACATTTCTCAACCTTTCTTTATTCCAGGGATCACCAACCCGTTGATCACACGAGCTTCTGGTAGCTCACAAGAGGTTTTCTGATAGCTTGCAGCTCATGATCAGCAGCACAAATTGAGAGCAACTCTACTTAGAACCAAAAAATTATTTTGTTACATTATAAATTTCTGAATCTCAGGCTAAAGGTAGCTCACCTGGTCATTTGAGTAGCTTGTGACCCATAAAAGGTTAATGACCCCTATATTATAGCTATATTAAAAAGCTGTAGTCCAGCTACCAACCATTGTTAACACATTAGATCAGTGTTTCTTAATTGGTGTTCCGCGGAACCTAGGGGTTCCGCGAGCTGACGGCAAGGGTTCCGCGAGATATTTTCGAAAAATCATACACTAGATAAAATTCAATTTCAAAACGACCATCTTAGACTAGGTAGGTATTTCATCTTATACAGCTTTTTTTTAGAGGTTTGATAGAGGGAACTGTTTTTAATTTCAATCCTTTTATTTTCATCTTCACTTTTTTTTTCTCACGTCAGGTGCTCATCAACAACATCTACCCACCAAATCCCGAGGAAGGCCTAATCAAGAACAACATGGACAAGTTGACATTCTACGCTTTGTCTTCACCGGAGAAATTAGACCGCATTGGAGATTATCTGTACGAAACTGCCAGTCGGGACATCTCGCGAAAAAGAACACAGTAGGTTATTCCAGTTTTTTTCTCACTTCAGGTGCTCATCAACAATATCTACCCACCAAATCCCGAGGAAGGCCTAATCAAGAACAACATGGACAAGTTGACATTCTACGCTCTATCGTCGCCGGAGAAATTAGACCGCATTGGAGATTATCTGTACGAAACTGCCAGTCGGGACATCTCGCGAAAAAGAACACAGTAGGTTATTCCAGCCTTTTTTTCTTTTTCGTCTTCTTCTTTTTCCTTTTAAAACAGAGACAAACCTTTCAACTAGTAAGCCCCGGACTTGTAGTCTTTGTTGAAGTTCACTTTGGGTGTTTTCTTGTCAGCCTAGTTAGCGTGGAAGGTCACGTGCCTGCCTTGTAAGCGTTAAGTCGCGGGTTCGGTTCCAGCCGAGGTCCTGTCTTCCGTCTCGGGGCGATAAGTGATGGGTATTTATAGTTTACTAAGCCCCGGACTTGTAGTCTTTGTTGAAGTTCACTTTGGGTGTTTTCTTGCCAGCCTAGTTAGCGTGGAAGGTAAGGAGAGTGCATTGTAAGTGTTAGGTCGCGAGTTCTATTTCCGACGAGGTCATACCTTTTCTTTCGTCTCGGGACGATAAGACCTTCGCTGTTACAATTCCCTCTATCAAACCTCTTGGGAAAAAAGTGAGGCTTCTAAAACTCGAGTTGTTTTTACTTTCCTTTTTCTGTTCTAATTTTGACTATTGGTACTAGTTCAGAAGCCAAATAATAAAAAATATAGGTATATATATTTAAAAAAAGAGCTGTCACTTTGTCACAAATGATCAGTGACCAGTGTTTAATATAGGGTTAGGTTGAACACAAAAAGGAGCTTTCTCATTGTCGTGGCTTCTGAATAATTCCCTGACTCTTTCCTCTGCAGATACGTGCTGATGAGTCTGGAGGCGATGAACCAAATCCTGCTCTCCTGTCACGCGCACGCCCTCAACCTGTTCATCGAGAGTTTCCTCAAGCTCATCCGGAAGTTTACAAAAAAAAGTCCATTACATTCCCGTAAAAAAATACTAGAATGTTTCCTCTATCAAACATTCTGGAAAAAAACTGAGGCTTCTAAAACTTGTTGTTTTTCCTGCCCTAATTTTGACTATAAGTGCTAGTTCAGAAGCCACGACAATGAAAAATAAAAAAAGGAGCGACACAAATGATTAGTGACCAGTGTTATTATAGGGTTAGGTTAAACGCAAAAAGGCCCTTCCACAAATGAGCCGAGACCAGTGTTTATTATAAGGTTATGTTAAACACTAAAAGGAGCTTCCTCATTGTCGTGGCTTCTGAATAATTCCCTGACTATTTCCTCTGCAGATACGTGCTCATGAGTCTGGAGGCGATGAACCAAATCCTGCTCTCCTGTCACGCCCACGCCCTCAACCTGTTCATCCTGTGACCCATAAAAGGTTAATGACCCTTACATTATAGCTATATTAAAAAGCTGTAGTCCAGCTACCAACCATTGTTAACACATTAAATATCCACCAACAGCCCAGAAAGTTGGTGAGACTTTCTTGGATAGCTTACAAAGGTGCATTTTGTCCAACCGGACTAGAATGTTACTCAACGCCATTGGTGATTACAAGACGCCCATAGCCAGACTGCCTCCTGTCCTCACCATATCCAGTCAATACTTAGGTCATGGTTACATACCAGGTTGGGTTAGGCAAGGTTGGTAAACTAACCTGGCTTTTAACCTTTTGCGGACAGATTCATGTGTCACATGAAATCATGGTTCCGCCATTATGGTAGGAGAAATATAACTTAAATCTGGCGAAGCTCATCCAGAAGCTCCTGGAATGCCATGAGCATGTCCTGCAGATCCTGGCTACCCAGTCGTTCGTCAAGTATGCTAACATAGAAGAGGACACGCCCAGTTATCATAGGCGATATGACTTCTTCATCTCCAAATTCTCGTCCATGTGTCACGACTCGGATGTGGAGTTGAGGATGGCTGGGATTAGCGGCATACAAGGTACGTCACGCGTATTGCACGCGGGAGACCGGGGTTCGAGAATTCTGTATTGGATAATCATAATCAGTTATCAGGTTATCACATATGGACTCGATTCCTATAGGGCTGTAGGCATAGGAACTTTTCGTTTTGAAGATAAAAAATAAGAAGAAAAAAAAATCCGCATTTAATATTTTGTAGCGAGAAGAGACAATACTTTCCATTAAGCTGCTAGATTAACATAAGAACACCAGAATATATTTCCTTTTTTCCAATCAAAATACCTGCACATTTTTTTATTTTTTTTTTTTCTACTCCGGTTTTCGAAACCATGACTGTCAGCATGACAAGCAAGGGCGTTAATCCTTATTTTCTCTCCATAATCCTTATTTTCTATTGCAGGCATAATTCGTAAGACAGTATCCGACGATTTGGCGGATAACATATGGAAGTCTCATCATTTAGACAAGGTGATACCTTCCCTCCTGTATAACATGCATCATGAAATGACTAGCGATGGATCTCAGATGGCGGAGACCTGCCTACGAGAACGATACCTTCCCTCCTGTATAACATGCATCATGAAATGACTAGCGATGGATCTCAGATGGCGGAGACCTGCCTACGAGAACTCATAGGTAAGAAGTTTTTTTTATGTTTGATAGAGAGAGCTGTAACTGCTAGGGTCTTATCGTCCCGAAATCGAAGAGAGAAGGAAGACAGGATAGGAGAAAGCCAGCCGTTCCAAGAACGAACATTTCTGAACCAGGTGTTTGAGAAACAGGAGACCATGCACCCCCCGCCTAGCGCCACCAAGCAGAACCCACCCATCTATGAGACACTGTTCCCGGAACTGTTCGCCTATTAGAATAAACGATCCTTATTCCCGGAACTGTTTGCCTATTAGAATAAACGGTACTTATTCCCGGAACTGTTTGCCTATTAGAATAAACGATCCTTATTCCCGGAACTGTTTGTCTATTAGAATAAACGGCACTTATTCCCGGAACTGTTTGCCTATTAGAATAAACAATCTTTATTCCCGGTTTTCTATGTAGACGGGATTTTATCAAGTAGATCAGAACTCCTTGTTTAATTACTTTCTGGTGTTCTCGTGTTGACCCAGCACCTGAATCGGAAGTATTGCATCTCTTATCGCCCATCTGATGAGGGACATACTTCGGGATGGGTATGCTACGACACAGACCACATGCGTCTAATGTAGCAGTTGTTTCATTGCTACGAAATAAAAACAGCTGTGAAACACTCTTTTTTTTTAATAATAATAATAATAAACAGTTGCTTCAGGACCGTAGTACTGGGACTGATTTAGGAACATTTCACTCTATGGACACATGTCCGAGAAAGAATCCTTTTCCCACTAGGAACGCTTGAAGTTACACCAGAAAAATCGATTTTCTCTCAACTTCAAGCGCTCCTGGCGGGGAGAAGATGTATTTCCGGACATGGGTCCATAGAGCGAAAAGTTCCAAATCAGTCCTAGGAACACGATCCTGGAGTTTGTCACACGGCTATTGAAACACCCTGTATAGATTCTGGAGCGAAAATTTCCAAATCAGTCCTAGGAACACGATCCTGAAGTTTGTCACACGGCTATTGAAACACCCTGTACAGATTCTGTTTGGTTATCGGGAGGTCGCGGGTTCGATACTTATCTAGTCCCAATATAGAAGACGATCTCAAATTTTTCTTCTTTCACAATTTTTTGCACTTGTTGGTTATTTTGCACTTGTTAGTGGTTAGCGGTGGATTTCGGATTTGGAGATTGGGGGTTCAAGTCCAAGTCGTAAAATTTAGCGAGCAAGGAACGAGATTTGTGGCTGACAGTCGTGCTATCGATATTGGTCAAGATATTGTTCTAGTATATACTCCTAAATCGAACTTTACACTAACCATATCTGATTTTCTTCCCCAGGCCGGGCCGCATTCGGACACGTCAAGGGCGTGGTTGGGCCCGTACTCAATCACCTAGACATGCATCGACTCTGGCCACCCAAGGACTTTGCCTATCAGGTGTTCCGTATCCTTGTGTTTTCCGTGCAGTCCCAATACTCCTACCTTATCATAGAATCTCTCCTAGGTATGTACGTACACAAACTGCTCTAACATCATATTATGCTTTTGTTTATCAAATCAAATCTCAAATTCTTTGTGGTAAAGCGGAGCTTTTCACAACTTTTGTGGATATCCAGTCGTGCTTAGACAATTTAAATTCCTTTTTATTTAGGTTTATAAATCTTGGTAGTTAGTCAATGGTTTGGTTTTAGATTTTAAGAAAAAGAAAACGTTTTAATTGTAATTGTTATTAGATGGTTTTTGTTTGTCTAGTAAAATACCTACGTCTAAAATATGAGTAACTGGTTTTATTGATATCTGTCCCAAAGAATATTTATTATGTATTAAGGATTTTGTTTGTTTGTTAATATGTTTGCCTTTTGTTGGATTTAAACTCTGAGGTTTTTGTTGTTCAAATTCTTAGGCTTTATTTACATACCTACTACCATTTTCCATGACTTCTTTTGTTCGTTTTAATAACCTGAATTAAAGGCTTGGAAAACTTGTACTTAAGGAACTGTTAGCCTTGAGGAACATGTATAAAAGCTTGGAAAAGCTTGTGTTCTTGGAACTGTTAGCCTAGGGTGCTCTTACACCTACTTGTATACTCTCTAATCCCATGACTTTCGATATGAATCAAATTGGCCTATTTCTGTTTAGAATACTTATAGTCAGCCTGTTCCCACTTGCCATTCGGAAAAAAACCGTGTCGTGAGTATGGGAAACAATCTCATTATTGCATTGCCCTACCAGGACATTCAGAAAAAAATCGGTAGAAACTCACAAGTGGGGACGGGCGTTCCACTCATTCCAATACTTTATTCTAAATTTTAGGTTGCGCGTTACCTTTTTAGACTTTATTTATAAATATAGCACTTTTGAAATTTTGGTTTGTGATGAAAATGACGTACGTGAGTTTTGATTTTCTCTAATTTAGACATTAGACCTAAGGGTAGCCAGCCTGCCTAGGTAGCGGGTTCAAATCCCGCGCGGGGCAGATTTTATCCCAAACAGGTGAAGTTCGTTCTCGGAACTGCTGGCTTTCTCCTATCCTATCATTCCTCGCTTTCGGGACGATAAAACCTCCCCACACTCCGACTCCACTGGTTATTCGGGACTGCTCAGTCCTCAGGTCTGGGTTCACAGGGGCAAAGTAGACTTGGGTGTGAGAGAGGCTGACGAGGACAGCTCGTGGAACGACTGATCCAGACATTGCTTCAGTTCTGCGTAGCTTACAACCAGCACACTCTGTTCATCACGTGACATGAGACAAATCTGAAATGAGAGCACAGTTCGTCCGGTGGTTGCTTCCCGTGCAGAAAATCCCGGGTTCGGTTCTCAGAATCAAGAAAAAAAAATTGCAATCGTATTTCTATTGAAGACGCGGTCAAACTTTCTTGACTTGGCGGGGCGGAGCGCTACTGCGCTCCTTAATATTTCAACTGCTAAATTGGTGTTTTCGTGTTGGCCCAACATCTAATCTAAATGGGAAGTATTGTGTCCTTTATTGTCCATCTGATGAGGGACATATTACGGGATGGGCATGCACATGCACAGACACCATAATGTACCAGTGGTTCCATAGCTACGAAATGTAAAAAAGGGGCTTTCCATTAAAAGTTTTCCGTAATTTATGTTGTCGTTTTGTCCGTATGACATTTTTTGCACATGTTCAACAAGTAAAGGACTCGATAGATTTCGGACTTACCTTTTCCTGTGTTCCAGCGTCTAGCTTGTTCAGACAATGTACGATGTGAGACATATCTAGCCAGGGTCTGCCGTCTTCTTGTTCAGGACCGTAGTACTGGGACTGATTCAGGAACATTTCACTCTATGGACACATGTCCGAAAAAAAAGCATCCTTTTCCCGCTAGGAAAGCTTGAAGTTGCACCAGAAAAATCGATTTTCTCTCAACTTCAAGCGCTCCTGGCGGGGAGAAGATGTATTTCCGGACATGGATCCATAGAGCGAAAAGTTCCAAATCAGTCCTAGGAACACGATCCTGGAGTTTGTCACACGGCTATTGAAACACCCTGTATAGATTCTGTTTGGTTATCGGGAGGTCGCGGGTTCGATACTTATCTAGTCCCAATACAGAAGACGATCTCAAATTTTTCTTCTTCTTTCACAATTTTTTGCACTTGTTGGTTATTTTGCACGTGTTAGTGGTAAGCGATGGATTTCGGATTTGGAGATTGGGGGTTCAAGTCCAAGTCGTAAAATTTAGCGAGCAAGGAACGAGATTTGTGGCTGACAGTCGTGCTTAGACAATTTAAATTCCTTTTTATTTAGGTTTATAAATCTTGGTAGTTAGTCAATGGTTTGGTTTTAGATTTTAAGAAAAAGAAAACGTTTTAATTGTAATTGTTATTAGATGGTTTTTGTTTGTCTAGTAAAATACCTACGTCTAAAATATGAGTAACTAGTTTTAATGATATTTGTCCCAAAGAATATTTATTATGTATTAAGGATTTTGTTTGTTTCCCCATTTAACTGCTGAATCAACAAGAGAATTGGGACAGAAAAGGGAAAGAACTGAGAAAGAAGGAAAGTGGAAAAAATTGGGACAGAAACGGGAAGACGATCTATTGGATAGGACAGATTTCTCTCACCTCCA
Organism: Diaphorina citri; assembly: GCF_000475195.1. Taxonomy (NCBI): domain Eukaryota; kingdom Metazoa; phylum Arthropoda; class Insecta; order Hemiptera; family Psyllidae; genus Diaphorina; species Diaphorina citri. Next base: position 23,050 of record NW_007380736.1, read on the forward strand.
CAAGTCAACATGGCTTTAAACCTTAAACCTTGGTCCAGTATATTGAGTCTAAAAGACGTCCAGCTTGAAATAAAAAGGATAAAAAACTTTCCTTCAATACTGAGTAAGTTTTTGATCTGAGGAGGCGAACTTAAGGGTAAAAAAAGTACAGAAGAGAAAAACCAAATTTCTCTTAAAACAAAAGAGCCAAAAGTATTCATTGTTCATGACTTATTTAATTCAGAAGAAACCATCTATCCTGATCAAAACAAGCTGAAGCTTTTCAGTTCACACATACACTGGACTAATAACAGTATTGACAAAAGAGTAAAAAAAAGGAGACTAGAAAACATGACAAAAAAATCAGATGTTCGAAAAGATATATGTAAACGGTATTCTAGGGGTAACCGGAGCCTAAGTCCTTGGTTCGAATCTGCGGGTGTCCTAATTTATTACCCGTGTGCGGATGGCCTTACCCTTCCATTTTATGCTTATTGCTCATTTTATACTCATTTTATGTCTTGCTAGCTATTGTTTTATAAAGCACATTTGGGCATTATTTCAAATAATTAGAAAAATCATCCTATTATTTATTTATTTTTAATGTTTAAAAATCATCCCTGAAGGGCTAAAGGGGAAGCTTGAAGAATCTTAAAATAGGTTTAAAAAAGATTTTCTACTTTTTATTTAGACTGGTCATCCAGTTTTTTCAAAATGGCCTCAATCTACATATCTTCTACCTCTCCCATAATATTCTTTTTTAGACTCTCCTTAGGGCGCGTTTTCAAGGTTCAACTTTTTGCTTAACAAACTCATATTTGTTCCATTTGTTATTGAAAGTTAAATGAAAAGTGATGTGAGAAATTTCTTTTTTCGGGCAACTCTTTATTCAATTTTCAATACTTTTTATTTAACTTTCAACATTTTCCATTCACGTGAGATGAGAACTTTCTTTTCATTCAACTTTCAAAAACAAAGTTGAATAAATATGGTAAGAAACCAGGTAGTGTCAAAGTAGATTCATAAAAAAAAGAAAAAAAAAAATGTAAAAGGGTGCTTTCATTCTTGAAAAGCAAGAAGTACTAGTTATAAGTAGTTCAGTTGCCAAACATACCTACTAGATGATTTCCTTCTAGCCAGTTATGATAATAGCTAATAAGTCCAAATGTACCCTTGTTCCATGTACTTAAAACATGCTTGATACATACTAATCATCATTTCAAGGTACTCCAGTCAAGTCTAGTATTTCCAATGTGTATGCTTAGCAATTAATAGACA
>NW_007380737.1:0-3121 GCF_000475195.1 Diaphorina citri
TAACTGCTAAGGTCTTATCGTCCCGAAATCGAAGAAAGAAGGAAAACAGGATAGGAGAAAGCCAGCCGTTCCGAGAAGGAAAATATTCGTTCAGGATAAAATCCGCCCCCGGTCGGGAAAACCCGCGGCCTAGCGCTTACAAGACAGATGCGCCAACAACTATTTAAAATTTATAAAGTCCAAAGGTTGGACATTTGGACAATTTACAAAATACGAATTATTTAAATGAGTAAAAAGTTTTCAACTTACCAAAGGGTCCACCTTGAGCTTTCGCATATGCTGAATGCTCCTCTTACTTCTAGCATGAGGCAACGCCTATTTAAATAAGTAAAAAGTTTTCAACTTACCAAAGGGTCCACCTTGAGCTTTCGCATATGCTGAATGCTCCTCTTGCTTCTAGCATGAGGCAACGCCCGGTGCACGAAATGAAATTCACTCTTTGACTTTAATATCTGAAACAGGGACAGAAAGGATGGTATGAGAAAATGAAATCCAGGGACCAGGGATATACGAGTAAATACCTAAGAATTGCATTACTTTCCTAATAGGATAAGGGAAAAGGGACAAAAAACTTCGAAATAATATAAATAAATCAGTAGAAGAAAAAGGGACGAAAAAAAGGAGAAGTGAAGGGAAGAAAGAATAAATAACCAACATAAAAATATGAAAATACCTCGCAGTTCTCGAATTCCCATATTTCATTTAATTCCCATAAATTTTCTTCTCTTCTGTTCTAATACCTAGATTTAGCTATGGATTTTTCATGTGTACCTATTATTTATGAAATGAAAAAAAGAAAAAGTTTAGCGATAGAATTATAATAAAATTATACACCATTGTAAAGGTCGTAAGTACATTATATACAGGAATATGTACAGGTACCTATTATTAAATTTATAGTCTCCTACATCCTATTACCATAGGTAATTGATTTATTTTTAAATAATATAAATAGGTAAGTAGGTATCCCTGCCACAGTGGCGGAGTAGTCAAATACACTCGCCTGTGGTAAATAAACACAAGGGCCCATTTGTTCGAAAACTTTGGATCTAGATGTTGGTATTTCGAGCTCAATTGAATTCATAAAATTTATTGAGGTGCATATAAAGTTGGGAACATTTGCGGCTAGTACAAGTGCGTATTTCAGTAGTAATGCTAAACACAATTCAAAATCTTTTCCCTGTTCCTGTTCTAAGCTGACAGTCCATAAAGAAAAGCACTATGTACTTAAACTTAGGTAAGAATGCATTTTCCATTTTATTACCTACTCGTAATTGTTGTTTTAAGAGAAAAGTAACTCCTCTGCCTACCTCCATCTTTATGAGCAGTAGGTATCTCTTATGATACGTAGCGTAGGTACCTATTTCGGCAGGTAGGTATTCTATATTCTACTGAAGTATTTTAGATAGCATAATACTCGTATACCTATTTCGGCAGGTTAGGTACTCTGCTGAACGTGTAGATAGATAGCAGGCTACTAGTAGCAGGTGGCAGGTGCTGTTCATCGCACCCGCAGCTCTGAACAACAGGCTATTAACACCTTTGGAATGTAGAATGGGTAATATGATAAAGACATGGTTAACCCGTTAGATGGGGTTTTGAATTTTTCATGGATGATACTGAATCAAGGTATTTAGTTATTTTACCATTTTTATAAGAACAAGAAAGGTGGTGAAACACCTTTCGTATTGAAAATCAATGCCCATGGATTAATAATAATTACGCAATATAATAATAATAATAATAATAATAATAATAATAATAATAATAATAATAATAATAATAATAATAATAATAATAATAATAATAATAATAATAATAATAATAATAATAATAATAATAATAATAATAATAATAATAATAATAATAATAATAATAATAATAATAATAATAATAATAATAATAATAATAATAATAATAATAATAATAATAATAATAATAATAATAATAATAATAATAATAATAATAATAATAATAATAATAATAATAATAATAATAATAATAATAATAATAATAATAATAATAATAATAATAATAATAATAAATATTAGTAAACACTAATATTTTTATTATTTCTTCCGCAGTAATTACACAACAGCTTCATTAGACTCATGTGGTCTGTGTCGTAGCATGTCCATCCCGTAGTATGCCTCTCATCAGGTGGGCGAGGAGAGACACAATACTTCCCATTTAGGTGCTGGGTCAATATGAGAACAACAGAAACTCCAGAAAGTAATCCGTTGTAATATTTGCAAGCGAAATACCTAGGAATACATTTTTTGTCGATGCGATGGTGGAATTAATATTGACATTTTATTTCGTATTCTGTTTTTTTTTTTTTTTTTTTTTTTTTTTTTTTTTTTTTTTTTTGCTAAATTTGTGGGGGGGGGGTCTAAAAAATTGTGCAGGGTCAACATGAGAACAACAGAAACTCCAGACTCCAGAGAGTAATCCGTTGAATTCCGTTGTAATATTTGCAATCGAAAAACCAGGAATAAAATTTTTTGTCGATGTGATGGTGGAATTAATATTGACATTTTATTTCGTATTCTGTATTTTTTCCCCTCTTTTTTTTCGTATTCTATGCTAAATCTGTGGGAGGAGGCAGAGGAATGTCAGGAGTTCAAATCAAGTGACGTTCAGCCTAGATATCACGAAAACTTAGCTCCGGGCGCTAGGTATTTTCATTTCCTTCCTTAACACCCACTTCCCTTCAAGTTTTATCAAACTTTATGTCATATTAAAATGAAGTCGTATTCTTATCTGGGCAGGGCTGTACACAAATCAACGAAACCCTAGGGGACAGGGATTACCTCCAAAATGTTGCCCATCGCAACATTTTTTTTTTCTTTCTTTTTTTCCTTTCTGGAAACTGACCACTGCACTGGAAATTGAACACTACTTCTTTCAGTTTCAGCCAGCCTAGTTAGCTTAGTTGGTAGTGCGTCTGCCTTGCTTTTTCTTTTTTTCTTTTTCTTTCTTTTTTTCCTTTCGGGAAACTGACGCACTGCACTGGAAATTGGCCACTACTTCTTTCAGCTTCAGCCAGCCTAGTTAGCTTAGTTGGTAGTGCGTCTGCCTTGCAAGCGCTAGGCCGCGGGTTCGATTCCCGCCCGGGGCG
>NW_007380737.1:3146-6650 GCF_000475195.1 Diaphorina citri
GGGGGGGGGTTTACAACAAGCTTATCCCGCATCCTTACATTAACCTCACGTCCAGTCTGCATCCTTAGTACGGACAAGCTACCCTGAGTGGGGCCGGGAATAGAAAGCGTTGAAACTTGTAGCTAACCTCGTTTTTCTTCTTCTATCCTTTTCTATCTCTTTCGGTCACTTCCGAACTCCTTTTTTGGGGGGGGGGGTGTCCACATGTTAATTAGTTAAGAAACAAAGGGCACTTACCATCCTTGTGGTCTTCTTTTAGTCATTTACCGCTTCCTTTTGGGGGGGGGTGTCACAGTTAATTAGTTAAGAAAAAAAGGGCACTTACCACCATGTAGGCATCGCCTATAGTTTCTACTTTGTACACGTCATAGCCTTTGATAATCCTATCGAATAATGTGTAGAGATCATTGAGGAAATTCACCACCTGCAGAGAAAAAGAAACATGTAAGTTTCAGAACAGGACTAGATAAGGTTTTATTGTTTTTTCCCCAATTTTAGGCGTTTTAACACTACGGAGAGTAGGTCGTTCGCGCTGATACTCCTATATATGAAGTTAAACAGGTTGAGGGCTTTTAGATAGGTATAACAAAAGGGTGTCCATACCTTCGACCTTATGGTAAATGCAGTTTTTTTGTGTTATTATGTCACAACTTTGGTGCTCACTGCAGCATTGTAGGATTTTTCCAATATCTCAATAATCCTAAAATCCAATGTTTACCTACCATGCTGGCACCGGTCGCTATGCGCATTTATATTACATAGCTACTCATTTTCCTCACGAGGCTGAGTGGGCCCCGTAACGGCCAGTCACGGAATCAATCATTTGCATGATACAAATTTCTTGACCCCGCCGGGAATCGAACCCGGGTCTCCCGCGTGCAAGGCGAGCGCAGTGACCACTACGCCATGGGAGCTGACGAAATTATTTAAATAAGTAAAAAGTTTTCAACTTACCAAAGGGTCCACCTTGAGCTTTCGCATATGCTGAATGCTCCTCTTGCTTCTAGCATGAGGCAACGCCCGGTGCACGAAATGAAATTCACTCTTTGACTTTAATATCTGAAACAGGGACAGAAAGGATGGTATGAGAAAATGAAATCCAGGGACCAGGGATATACGAGTAAATACCTAAGAATTGCATTACTTTCCTAATAGGATAAGGGAAAAGGGACAAAAAACTTCGAAATAATATAAATAAATCAGTAGAAGAAAAAGGGACGAAAAAAAGGAGAAGTGAAGGGAAGAAAGAATAAATAACCAACATAAAAATATGAAAATACCTCGCAGTTCTCGAATTCCCATATTTCATTTAATTCCCATAAATTTTCTTCTCTTCTGTTCTAATACCTAGATTTAGCTATGGATTTTTCATGTGTACCTATTATTTATGAAATGAAAAAAAGAAAAAGTTTAGCGATAGAATTATAATAAAATTATACACCATTGTAAAGGTCGTAAGTACATTATATACAGGAATATGTACAGGTACCTATTATTAAATTTATAGTCTCCTACACCCTATTACCATAGGTAATTGATTTATTTTTAAATAATATAAATAGGTAAGTAGGTAATTAGGTATACCTGCCACAGTGGCGGAGTAGTCAAAGACACTCGCCTGTGGTAAATAAACAAAAGGGCCCAAAAAAGTTCGTAAACTTTGGATCTAGATGTTCGTATTTCGAGCCCAATTGAAGTCATAAAATTTATTGAGGTTTATATGCACCTTGTTGGGAACATTTGCGGTTAGTACAAGTGCGTATTTCAGCCAGCCTAGTTAGCTTAGTTGGCGTCTGCCTTGTAAGCGCTAGGCCGCGGGTTCGATTCCCGCCCGGGGCGGATTTTATCCTGATGGGATAATGTTCGTTCTCGGAACGCTATGTGAAAAGCACATATTTTACGTTCTAGGGGGAAAAAAGACCTTTGAAGACTGTGAGAGTAAAGGAACTTTTCAGGTTTATTCTGGCAGTGCGAGTAGGTCTAGTAGGTAAAAGCAATTAGGTAGGGCATATTATACTCCACAAAATCATCATGTAAATGCTACATGGAAAGCACATATTTTACGTTCTAGGAACAAAAGGACATGGACTTACCGGACCGACGTTTTCGAATCCGTTTCGGCTCGCGATCTGGTTCGCCACTTCATTTCCCGGCTCTCCATGTAGTCTGACGAGAAACGAATTTGTAAACACTTCACCGGACGCGAATTTCGAAAGTAACACCAAACATGCTGCCAGGTGGAACATAGTAGGGATCGAGCGAAGCGAAATGTTATAACGACACCATGTCAACATCGTATTGAATCCGCGGAATGAATGAATGGAAAGTGGAAACTCTGTAGCGAAGAACATGAGGACAGTGTTGCCGAATGTGACGCATGGAGAATGGCCCGACTTTTTTCGGGTGGGTAATTTTGAGATGTTATTTTTGATGACCTGCTGCTAGCAAATGATGCGGCGATCCAAGTTGCAGAATATCTGACACGGTCATTAGTCAAAATGGACACGAAAAGTAAGTAAGTAATGGGCTAATTGGCAGATTGAATTATTGACTAAGGTAGGACGAACATGAGGACAGTGTTGCCGAATGTGACGCATGGAGAATGGCCCGACTTTTTTCGGGCGGGTAATTTTGAGATGTTATTTTTGATGACCTGCTGCTAGCAAATGATGCGGCGATCCAAGTTGCAGAATATTGGTAGAGGAGTATCTGACATGGTCATTGGTATCTGACACGGTCATTAGTCAAAATGGACACGAAAAGTAAGTAAGTAATGGGCTAATTGGCAGATTGAATTATTGACTAAGGTAGGAGTATGTATGTTAAATTCAATTTCTAATAGACTACCTTGAACCTACTATCAGATAAGACTGAAAAATTACGCTTTAACCCGGCAGTCCAAACAAGGTTTTATGTTTTTGACCGGTAGATAATACACAAAATAAGTACACATTTTTAGTGTGTATTTATCTATATTTTATAAACACGACGAATTTAAAGAAAAAAAAATAATAATTTGAAGGGTAGTCAAAAAGGTTTAAAGAACTTCTGCACAAGCGCAAAATAGGAACTCGTAAAACGTCCGACCTTTGACAATCTCTCAGTCGAGATTAACCCTATAGGAAGTATAGGACAAGGAAAAAAGTTCTTCAAACAAGCAGGGTCCGTCCCTCCGGGAATTTTTTAGCCCGTAGTGATTAGAGAAAATCAGTACCTATGTACCTACCTAATTTGTTTAATATTCAGTTTATTATTATTCTTGATTTGATTTTTTGATTTTACTTTCATGTAATGATTTAAAATCAAGACTAGAGCCCGTTCTCCCTTTATTCCCAATATAAGGTTCAAGTCACCCATCCATTTATTGGCCTTGCTCAGCGTAACCATAGATGACGCTAAAACCGGTCTTAAATGATCGACTGAAGGGTTATCTAAAACTTTCTCAGACGACACCGAAGCGAATACAATACGTCCCTTATACCTTTTTATTACTATTGTAATAAT
>NW_007380737.1:6916-11084 GCF_000475195.1 Diaphorina citri
CTATACCTTTTATTATTAGTAATAATAAAGGAAGGACGGACTAAAAAGGTAAAATTTCAAACGCACCGCTCGGCAACACTGTCAATGTTGAGCATCTGGAGAAACTTTCTGACGTCATCGTGCCTTGTGTAGAAAATGTCTATTGATTTTCCTCTCGCTGTTCCTGTTGGCGGCAAGTGAACGGGAGACGGGGCGATATGTATTTATGAGGAAAAAAAAAAAGGAAAGCTAGAGCCGATAACCACATTACTCATCGGACAATATGGGAGCGTGGCCTAATTTTCTAATTTATGGGCGCCCCACTACTAGTTGATTTGTTGGAGTTCTTTTGTCCTTTGTTTTAATTTCCGATGTAAATTGTCATACCTATGGGTACAATATATGTAGTACCAGAAGGCTGGTATAGTAAAACACATCACATATTTACCTATATGACTTAGGTGTGACAAGTTATTTCGAAGTAGATAAATAAATCAGATACTCCCTTGACTATTTCACTGTTATTTACAACTCCTAAAGCGGCCTTACGCTGAGCCCACCCCGAAATAGCTAGACCGATCACAAATATTTCCAGACTCATGTTCTATGATGTTAAACGGTTACGGCCAGAACTGTTAAATTTACCATGGGTCTATGGTGTTGAACTGTTAAACATACGACCAGGACAAAAAAATAGAGTTTTAAACTTAGATTTAATTCTTGGATTAACCAAATCTGATTGGCTGAAAATTTTCAAGTCCACCAAACAGATTCATCCAAGAACCAGGTTTGAGCTCATATTATCGTCCCGGCCATCAAGTGTTTCGAGGAAACTTGTGTGTTTCATCGTGACAACGCCGCTGGCGAAGGAAAAGTTATAACGAGGAGAACGAGAAAGCATTAGTTTCACGTTCTAAACAAACAATCTGTTATCATGTTCTAATTTGAACACCAGTTGATTCTGTTTGTTTTTCTCCTTCTTCTTGTTCTTTTCCTTCTTCTTCGTCTTCTTCTCTTTCTCCTCCTTCTTCTTCTCCTCCTCCTTCTATTTCTCCTCCTCCTCCTTCTATTTCTCCTCCTCCTCCTTCTTCTTCTTCTCCTCCTCCTTCTATTTCTCCTCCTCCTCCTTCTTCTTCTTCTCTTTCTCCTCCTCCTTCTTCTTCTCCTTCTTCGTCTTCTTCTATTCCTTCTTCTTCTTTTTCTATTTCTCCTCCTTCTTCTTCTTCTCTTTCTCCTCCTTCTTCTTCTCCTTCTTCGTTTTCTTCTATTTCTTCTTCTCCTTTTTCTTCTATTTCTCCTTCTTCTTCTTTTTCTCCTTCCTTAATATTGAATCCCTATTGATAAATATTGAATCCCTATTGATAAATCGACCCTATTGATAAACGTGAAACCGTATTAATTTTGGCGTCCCAACTAAGGATGATTTCGCGGGGAAAAATAGCAGCACCTCTTCACAGCAAGCCTTACCCGCACTTCAAACTTGGTCCCAGCAAGCTCTCCCCGCACTTCAAACTTGCTCTCCCCACACTTCACACTCCCTTGGTCTTCACTCTTCACAACATTATAACATTTTGTCAAGACTTCAACACCCAAACCTCCTGACACAAATAAACAAACAAAGATTTTTTCTCCCTTTTTAGCCCGTCCTTCCTTTATTATTACAATAGTAATAATAAAAGGTATAAGGGACGGGCTATTGTATTCTCTTCGGTGTCATCTGTCTGTCTGTCCCCATAGAAGCACTTATCCAAACCTGGTCGGCCTACATATCAAATTAAAGGTCTTTTTACCAGGAACACGAAAGTGGGGGTGCAAATTTTGTCCAGAAAACCAGAAAGCCAAAAAAAAAAACTGGTTTTTGGGGGACTTTTTTCACATTTTCTCACACAAAAACACAAATGAGCTCTGATCTCGAAATTTGTCGCGACGACCTATAAACTCAAAGCGAGAAAGTTTTAGATAACACTTCAGTCGATAATTAGTTTGTACCTATCGGGTACTACCTCTTCCTTTGAACGGAAAGAAAGGATATTGAATATGGTATGCATCAATAGGTTCCGTAATATGTAGGTATTTTTCAGGTCTATTATTTGACATCCTCCACACAAGCAGCTTGGAAAGAAAAAAAAATTGAATAATTGATTAGACTAAGAGCGTGTGTACTGTTTCTCACAGTTGGGGGAAAAAAACACCAACAACAACAACAACATCTTGAGCTGTGTCCACACGGACTAGTCGACGGACGGCCGTCGATTTTTTGTGGACCGCTGTTTAAGACGACTTGTTGTTGTTCTTCTTATTCTTCTTCTTTTTCTTAATCTTCTTCGTCTTTTTTTGTTGTTGCTATTGTTACTGATGATTTTCTTCTTCTCCTCCTCCTTCTTCCTCCTCCTCCACCTCCTTCTCCTCCTTCTTCTTTTTTTCTTTCTTCTTCCTCTTCTCCTCCTCTCTCTGTTCTCTTTCTTCTTCTTCCTCCTCCTCCTTCTCCTCCTCCTCCTTCTCTTTCTTCTTCTTCCTCTTCTCCTCCCCCTTCTTTTTCTATTTCTTCTTCTTCTTCTTCCGATTTTGTTTCCTTTCTTTTTTAATGGGAAAAACTAATCTAAAGCATGGATTTTATGGGCACTGAAGCTACATAAATCTTTTGACTATTCTTGTGAGTACCTAATATGATTCTTTTTATAAGTACCTACCTAACCTACCTAAATACCAACCTATGATTACCTACTTCTGTGAAAACTAATCTAAAGCATGGGGCGGGTTTATGGGTACTGAAGCTAAGTTTCTGGATTGTTCTTGTGAGTAACTACCTACGGTTGGGTACCATGGTTTTCAAGTAGGTACCATGATTAGCTATTTTTGTGAAAACTTGAAGCATGGATTTTGTTTGTGTATAGGAGGGCTCAAAATTTAATTGTTTTGAAATTTTTGACAAACTGAGGTGTATGAACTTATGACATTACGAGTAATCAAGTATGTTTCTAAAACTTCAAAACTCCAAGCAGTTCAAAAGGAGGCACCTCAAAGGGATGCCTCCTTTGTGAAGCTTTTCTGGATTTCTGTTGTATATGTGTACAGTAAAAGTAGTAAAATTCTCTGCATGCAGCATACATTCTCATACATAACAGAACGATCTTAAATCCCCCCCCCATTCTTTGTTCTTCAAATTTTAAAGCTTTCAAAGTTAAATATGGGAGGAAAACAAAGAGAAGGAGGGAGGGGGGAATAGAATGGAAGAGACAGAGGGGGAGAGAGTGTGGGGGAGGGAGAGGAAGAGTGAGAGTGTGTGTGAGAGAGAGGGAGGATCTGTTGCGTAGATTTTAAATTTCCCGGCCAGGCCCGTCACGTTGGTCGTCAGCCTTATCGGGGCCCTGGGGCTGATTTCAACAATGGACCCCTCCTTCGAACATTATTATTATTATTTTAATTATTCTGAACCCCGGATTCGCTCTTAGTTCCAAAAGGACTCGTCGATTTTCAAACCCGAAGCGCTAGTGTGCCGTGCATGCATTTTTATACATATATATAGAACAGACAGAATAACTCTCGAGATAAACCCCTTTGTGATCGACCCTGTTCTCAGCCATTCAAAAGTAAAAAGGGTTTGGGAAGGAGAGACGGGAAAGGGGTAGGTACCTTTTTCCGGGTCACACTGTATAGGTACATTACGACCATAATGAACTCTTACCCCTTCCTTTCCTCATCATCATCAGGTAGCATCATCGGAGTCGATGGTTGCCAATCTCATCAAAGCAGCAGTAACAGCGTTGCCAAACGGTCTTCTTTCTTGAGCTAGGGTTTTGAACTCTTCCTTTGATTGAATCTCGAGCCATTCCAGCACATCATCCCACCACATTCTCCTCGGTCTTCCCACTGGTCTTCTTCCTTCCACTTCACTTTTCATTACATCCAGCATCAAACTCCCGCTTGACCCTCTCATTCGGGGGTCACATGACCTTGCAAAATCTCAGCAATGGCTTCCTGTCTCATTATTGATGTTCTCAGACCATTCAAAATCTTGTTTTACCCATCATCTTCTTAGAGTAATCTCTGTAATTTCTCTTACTTTATCTATCCAGCTCACTTTTAGCATGCCGGCGGTAACACGCAGTTATCAAGAATACCAATCCTTTGAAAAGCTGGTGTGTACCGCCGCATGCTAAAGTGATGCTGGATTGATAAAGTAAGAAAT
>NW_007380737.1:13294-19648 GCF_000475195.1 Diaphorina citri
TTTTCACGGGGTATCCTTTAATTGGGCATTTAGTCATAAAACGGGGATTTTCATGTCTTATGTTATAAGCCAGGTGATACAAATAGAGAATACTGTGAACTGCTCCTTCATGTAACTTCGTTGAAATGGGTCGTCAGATTTGTTTTAAGCTAAAAATGCCAACTAAAAGATACACATGTTATGTGTTAATTAATTATTTTCATCTGGAACGAATAATATATATATATTTGTTTTTCTTACTCATTGTTAATTCACATGTTACCCATGTTTTTTAAATCCATTACTCATTGTTAACCCCGCACACATGTATTTCTTTTTTTTTTTTAGGGTTATGGTTTCAGGGGTATGTGAAAATCCAGGTATTCCGTAGAGAGGAATACTTTGAAAACTGCTCCTTATCTAACCACGTTGAAAAGTTAAGTTTTTTTGAACTAAAAGCCCCAACTAAAAGATACCCGAAAAAGTACAACTTGTCCGGACAATACATTGTTACTATGTATTCATACATACAAGTAATAATATATCAGTAAGAACACTAGCAGTACCGAACACTATGTCAGTCCCTGCACTGTAACTTTAAAAATTTTCCTCTTACATGTGACTCTTTTTTTTTTAACACACTTCAACGGTTTCAATCTCTCTTCTAAAATAATATTTTTTTTTACGGACTATAAGAAAAACGATTTTGCAATAAGAGACATGCCGAAAGCCCTGCTATTCTGGAACCGTCAATCCCACACAAATACATGGTCCGAACTCTATCCGGTAATTCGGAAGTACTCGCACATTCAACCCGCCCTTTAAGCTTTAAAACTAATAAAAAAAGGCGTTGAACAAATTGTTAGACCCTTAAGTAAAAAAATGAAATAGAGATCCAAACGTGCAAATATAATCATGAAAAGTTAAATATAATCTATAATTGTTTGTTCGCCTTAAATGTTTCGTTTGTTAAGGTCGAACACCCTGTATGTATATTGTATAGGACAAAATACTGACACTGCCCATAAAGTACGACATGTTATGGTGAACCACTTCGGAATGTAAATACCTAGTTCATGTGTAGCACAGGTCAGAAGTGCCAAGTGAGCCAAGTCAGTAAATGGTCTTCTGATATTGACATATCATATGTTAGGTCGGGTCAGGAGTGAGCCAAGTCGATATATTGTTTTATGATATTGACATATCATATGTTAGGTTAGGTCAAGAGTGAGCCAGGTCGATATAATTATGGTCTGTTGGCAGATATTGATATGTACCTAAATCATATGTTGGCACAGGTCAACGGTGCGAAGTGAGCCAAGTCAGTACATGGTTCATTGGTTTCCTAATATTGACAGAGCATATGTTAGGTCAGGTCAATCAATAGTGCGAAGTGAGCCAAGTCAGTACATGGTTCATTGGTTTCCTAATATTGACAGAGCATATGTTAGGTCAGGTCAATCAATAGTGCGAAGTGAGCCAAGTCAGTACATGGTTCATTGGTTTCCTAATATTGACAGAGCATATGTTAGGTCAGGTCAATCAATAGTGCGAAGTGAGCCAAGTCAGTACATGGTTCATTGGTTTCCTATAATAATATTGACAGAGCATATGTTAGGCCAGGTCAATCAATAGTGTGAAGTGAGCCAAGTCAATACATGGTTCATTGGTTTCCTAATATTGATATTGTAACGCTGCGCTGTGACAAGAGCAGAATATCTTGACAGCTTGTGTTCACAATCATGTTCGGCCTTTATACATAATTATGATTATGACAACAGACATCAAGGGTAGACTTTAAGGTCTAGCTAGTAGATATATAACAATAAATATGCAACGTTTAGATTGTAAACCACTATGAACAAACTTGGACTAGAAAAGACCATTATTATGACTACTATAGACCCACCACTTACCCTCCGCCCATCAGTTCAAAGTTTCCGACTGCTATAGGTCCCTCAGACAGTCTGAAACTTTATATATATGACTGCTAGGTCCCTCAGACAGTCTGAAACTTTTCCGGCCACACACAGATCTGTCCGATAGTCGGAGCGTAGGCGACCGCCGGCCTTTTTAAGTTACGTACATGAATGAGTAAATGAGTACTACTTAACTTGCTTTATGTATTTGCACAGTGTCGAAAATAGATCAACAATACATAAGAAATAGATGAACTACTAAGAACTACTAAAAAAGGTAGACCACAACCACATACCTGAACGTTATAAGGTATAGGATAGACCAAACACATAACAAATAGACCAAAAGTTAGTCGGAGTGCCAAATACACCCACACTGTCGATATGAACTAAGAACCAATCCAAACTTTATGACATTGAACCACCACCCGACCAGTGCCATAATTGTTAAGCTACGTCCAGAATGAAACCACCTCACCTCACTGTTCAACTCTACAGTTTTAGGTCGGGACACACATAACCGCACCGCGTCCTCCCCGAGCAGAGTCCGCGACACGGACGACTGTTGTTGTTGTTGTTGTTGTTGTTGTTGTTGTTGTTGTTGGTATGGTTGTTTGTGCCACAGTAGCATTATGTCTGCCTGTTCATGTACTTTATCAGTTGGGTAAGGGACACAATACTTCACATTTAAGTCCTAGGTGAACACAAGAACCACCAGAAAGTACATAACTCCTTGAAATATTCGCAATCGAAATACGAATGCAACTTTTTTGCCGACTCTGGGCATTGATTTCAGGATTTTCTGGATATTAGGCAAGCGAACGCGTTACCACTGGACCAATCTTACCTCCTAGATCAGGGGTTCTCAACCTTTTAGTAAACACGTACCACTTGAAATTTTCAGAGATTTGGACGTACCACCTTACATTTATATAATAATAATAATGAAAAATTACATTTGGTCATGTTTAGGAAAATGAATATGCATGCTACAACTGTATGTAATGTATGTACATATGTACATTGTACATAGAATTTACTTAGATACAAAATGAAATTGTGCATTAAAAACAATCTTAAATTAGTACATTGAACAGTCATTTAATTTTAAACAGATCCAAATGAGCTCCCTGTTGTTGTTTGTCCTTAATATAATAATTATATGACTGCGTACCACCTAAAATGTATCCGCGTACCACCAGTGGTACGCGTACCACCGGTTGAGAACCTCTGCTCTATTCGATTTAATAAGCACGATAAGACCTCCGTTGCTCAGTATTGAGATTAAAAATCGGGTGTGAACATCACACGACTTTCCTTATCCTATTGAATGATCCTTATTTGGGTGTTCTTCTATTGTAACCTTTACAATATATCTAACCGTTTAGTCAGTATAGCTGAAAACCGCCTAAAAGCGGCCAAAATGCCACCAACTGCAGCACCTATCTTAACCAAAAGTTTTGTCTTGCATCCCTGTCACATTTGTTGACTACATACCAAATTTCAAGTTCCTAGCTCATACCGTTCCCGAGAATCCCGAGATATTATTGAATTACACCTAAAACCGCCAAAAAGCGGCCGAAATGCCGCCAAGCGTTGCACCGATCTTAACCAAAAGTTGCATCCTTGTCACATTTGACAGCTGCATGCCAAATGTCAAGTCTCTAGCTCTTACCGTTCTCGAGATATTTTGTTTACAGACAGACGGAAGGACAGACACACGGACCAATGGCTGAAACTTTGCATTTAGGCTCTAGGGACCTCAAAACGTGTTTTGGCACTAAAAACTGACCATCGAAAATTTGACCCGATTACATAACTTTCCTTCCTATAGGATAAGGAAAGTAAAAAACTGACCATCGAAAATTTGACCCGATTACATTACTTTCCTTCCTATAGGATAAGGAAAGTAAAAAACAGTTTAATATGTATAAACCTGTGCTTGGTATTCCGATGGGCTGACTACATGGGTAATCGCGAGCTGCTGGATTTTCCCAGACCCAAACAAACTGGGTGTGGTTAATGTGAGGAAGCGGTTCGCTTCTCGCCAAATAGAGAGTAAAACATCCCGTCACTAAAAACCTTACCATTAACCTTCATCAGGATCCACATTAGATCATTAAATTTAGACATGTACTTTATATTATTAAAAGATATTCATTATTGTATTTTTTTCACTCATTGTTTAACGTTGATCCATGTACAATTTATATGTATGTATTTTCATGATCAATAAAATTCTATTCTATTCATTTCTACATTGACGTTAAACCCCTCCGAAAAATACCCAATGACCTCACTGCTGAGCGAAGTAAAAATAAACTCCACACAGTGTTGGCGAGGTATCTCGACCATTTCCATATTGTTCTCAGAAATCTGGGGAAAATATGCCACGAATTTATTCACAGGCGAAGAAGCTTTAATGGAAAGTTCAAAATTTTTCTGAGATTCATCCGAGTGGAAGTAAATATAAAAGTTAAATACCTCTTCGCAAAAGAGAGAACAGAGTTTGAGTAAAGAGATTTGCTGTTATGATGCTACCCACTCGGGTTCTTTGTTGCTGCTGAGTCTACTAAGGTAGAAATGTGGCCACTTTTGAAGAAGAAAAATCGCCTTCAAAGGAAATTAGTTTTGTCTCCTACGTTTAAAAGGTTTCTAAACTTATTTAGACCCTTGTCTAGTATTGGTGTTTGAAATCTGTCCTAAAATAACGAAAAAAATAGCGAATAAAAGCTATATTATTGGGAGGAAGTGGCATTTGGTTTGTCTCTCGGTTTGATGTACAATAGCTCTTGAACAGTGAATCTGATATTGATAAAGCAACACATAAAGAATATTCGTGTTTGGTATCATTTAGACCCTTGTCTAGTATTGGTGTTTGAAATCTGTCCTAAAATAACGAAAAAAATAGCGAATAAAAGCTATATTATTGGGAGGAAATGGCATTTGGTTTGTCTCTCGGTTTGTTGTACAATAGCTCTTGAACAGTGAATCTGATATTGATAAAGCAACATATAAAGAAGATTCGTGTTTGGTATGATTGGGGTCTTCAAATGCATTTTACATTACATGTAAAGAAATTTAGTACGGATCCTTTGAAATCTACTAGGTATTTACTGAATTTCTTACCTTCAATGTGATGTCCAATTTGAAGTATTCAAAATGTGATGGAGAACATTGACAAGTAGAGAGCATTTGACTATGTGATGTGAATTTTGTTGTGTGTTTATTTGCCTACTGATTGGTTCTAATTATTGAAGTAGGTACTTACCTTTAAACCAAACCCTTGTAGGGTTCCGTCCATACAGGCCACAACGAAGGTATCATTAACCAATATTCAAAATGTGATGGAGAACATTGACAAGTAGAGAGCATTTGACTATGTGATGTGAATTTTGTTGTGTGTTTATTTGCCTACTGATTAGTTCTAATTATTGAAGTAGGTACTTACCTTTAAACCAAACCCTTGTAGGGTTCCGTCCATACAGGCCACAACGAAGGAATCATTAACCAAAACAAGTCCCACAGGGAACGCTGATAGTTCCGTGAGAACTCGAGTTTCGTTCGGTTTAATCAGATAGATGGCGCCACTGCGGCTTGCTAAGATGATTGTGTAGTCTACTACGAATATTCCAAAGGCAACCAAATGGATAGCCACATCTGGACACTGAAGGAGAAATAGAATTGAATACAGTAGAATGAAAGAGAGATTATTCTGAACCAAGTACTGACGCCAGCGAGGATCACCAGAAACGCGATGTAGGGCTGCTCCAACCTTTGTAATAAAAGAGATTGAATCAGCCGCCCTTTCCACCGAGAATGCGAGGAAATTGAAGTTATTTTTTATTAATACTTTTTATTGTGAAGTTATTATTATTTTCATTATTTTAATGTTACATAATAAATAAAACGTGAAAATATAGTGCAAAATGAAATCCCCGTAGGTAATTCCTAGCTCACAGGGACATTCATGTGCAAATTAAAATAATATTTCTAACTGATGCACATGGATTATTTCACAATACAAATAGGAAATAGGTACATATGGTATGGATATTTTTATCTAATTATTGAAGTAGGTACTTACCTTTAAACCAAACCCTTGTAGGGTTCCGTCCATACAGGCCACAACGAAGGTATCATTAACCAAAACAAGTCCCACAGGGAACGCTGATAGTTCCGTGAGAACTCGAGTTTCGTTCGGTTTAATCAGATAGATGGCGCCACTGCGGCTTGCTAAGATGATTGTGTAGTCTACTACGAATACCCCAAAGGCAACCAAATGGATAGCCACATCTGGACACTGAAGGAGAAATAAAATTGAATAGAGTAGAATGAAAGAGAGATTATTCTGAACCAAGTACTGACGCCAGCGATTATCACCAGAAACGCGATGTAGGGCTGCTCCAACCTTTGTAATAAAAGAGATTGAATCAGCCGCCCTTTCCACCGAGAA